>NW_021701777.1:0-2217 GCF_005190385.1 Monodon monoceros
AGGGTTAGGGTTAGGGTTATGATTAGGGGACGGGGACGGTTTAGGCTACAGGTTAGGGTACGACAAGCGTTTAGGGTGACCGTACGTGTTAGGGTACGGGTTAGTGTTAGCGTACGGGTTCGGATTAGGTGACAGGTTAGGGTAAGGCTTTGGGTAAGGGTTAGGATTAGGGTTAGGGTTAGGGTTAGGGGACGGGTATGGTTGAGCGTACAGGTTAGGGTACGACAGTGGTTTAGGGTGAGCGTACGTTTTAGGGTACGGGTTACTGTTAGCATACAGTTTAGGATTAGCGACAGGTTAGGGTAAGGCTTCGGGTATGGGTTAAGGTTAGTGTTAG
Organism: Monodon monoceros; assembly: GCF_005190385.1. Lineage (NCBI taxonomy): Eukaryota > Metazoa > Chordata > Mammalia > Artiodactyla > Monodontidae > Monodon > Monodon monoceros. The sequence goes on from NW_021701777.1 coordinate 338, forward strand.
GGTTAGGGGGCGGGGACGGGGACGGTTTAGTGTACAGGTTAGGGTACGGCAACGGTTTAGTGTGAGCGTACGTGTTAGGGTATGGGTTAGTGTTAGCGTACGGGTTCGGATTAGGTGACGGGTTAGGGTAAGGCTTCGGGTAAGGTTTAGGGTTGGGTTAGGGTTAGGGTTAGGGTTTGGGGATGGGGACTGTTTAGGGTACAGGTTAGGTTACGACAACGGTTTAGGGTGAGCGTACGTGTGGGGTACATGTTAGTGTTAGCGTACGGTTTAGGATTAGGTGACGGGTTAAGGTAAGGCTTCAGGTAAGGGTTAGCGTTAGGGTTAGAGGAAGGGGAAGGTTTAGGTTACAGGTTAGTGTACGACAAAGGTTTAGGGTGAGCGTACGTGTTAGGGTACAGGTTAGTGTTAGCATATGAGTTAGTGTTAGCGGACGGGTTAGCATTAGGGGAAGAGTTAGGGTAAGGCTTCTAGTAAGGTTTAGGGTTAGGGTTAGGGGACGGGTATGGTTTAGGGTACAAGATAGTGTACGAGAACGATTTAGAGTGAGCGTACGTGTTAGGATTAGGGGACGTGTTAGGTTAAGGCTTCGGGTAAGTTTATGGTTAGGTTTAGGGTTAGGGTTAGGGTATGGGGACGGTATAGGGTACAGGTTAGCGTACGACAATGGTTTAGGGTGAGCATACGTATTAAGGTACGGGTTAGTGTTAGCGTATGATTTAGGGTTAGTGGACGCATTAGGGTAAGGCTTCGGCTAAGGGTTGGGGTTAGGGTTCGGGTTAGGGGACGGTGACGGTTTAGGGTACAGGTTAGGGTATGACAACGGTTTAGGGTGAGCGTACGTGTTATGGTACGGGTAACTGTTAGCGTACGGGTTAGGAATAGGGGACGGATTAGGGTAAGGCTTCGGGTGAGTGTTAGGGTTAGGGTAGGGTTAGGGGACGGGGATGGTTTAGGGTACAGGTTATTGTATGACAACGATTTAGGGTGAGCGTACATGTTAGGGTATGGGTTAGTGTTAGCGTATGGGTTAGGATTAGGTGACGGGTAAGGGTAAGGCTTCAGGTAAAGTTTAGGGTTAGGGTTAGCGTTAGGGAATGGGGACGTGGATGGGGACGGTTTTGGGTACAGGTTAGGGTACGACAACAGATTATGGTGACCGTATGTGTTAGGGTACGGGTTAGTGTTAGCGTACGACTTAGGATTAGTGGACGGGTTAGGGTAAGGCTTTGGGTAAGTGTTAGTGTTTGGGTTAAGGTTAGGGGATGGGGACGGTTTAGTGTACAGGTTAGCGTATGAAAACGGTTTTGGGTGAGCGTACGTGTTAGGGTTTTGGTTATTGTTAGCATACGGGTTAGGATTAAGGGACTATTAAGATAAGGCTTCGGGTAAGTTTTAGGGTTAGCTTCAGGGTTAGGGTTACGGGACGGAGATTGTTTAGGGAACAGTTTAGGCTACGACAACGGTTTAGGGTGAGCGTACGTGTTAGGGTACGGGTTAGTGTTAGCGTACGGGTTCGGATTAGCTGATGGGTTAGGGTAAGACGTCGGGTAAGGGTTAGGGTTGGTTTAGGGTTAGGTTTAGGGGACGAGGACGGTTTAGGGTACAGGTTAGTGTACGACAAAGGTATAGGGTGAGCGTACGTGTTAGGGTACGGGTTAGTGTTAGCGTACGGGTTAGGATTAGGGGACGGGTTAGGATAAGGCTTCGGGTAAGGGTTAGGTTTAGGGTTACGGTTAGGGTTAGGGGATGGGGACGGTTTAGGGTACAGGTTAGGGTATGACAAAGGTTTAGGTTGAGCGTACGTGTTAGGGCATGTGTTAGTGTTAGTGTACGGGTTAGGATTAGGGGACGGGTTAGGGTAAGACTTTGGGTAAGTG
>NW_021701778.1:0-1275 GCF_005190385.1 Monodon monoceros
GCTTGATTTCCTTATGGAGACATAAAAATCCATGGATTTTAAGATTCCTCCTTGTCAGGTATCTTCCCAGGCGTTGAATATGGGGTGTTGAGTCCATTTCGTTGAGCAAGGAGTTGGTCTTGTCTATTATGTATTTGGCTTATGGAACGGTATCTGTGCTAATTTCAATCTCTGGTTTTATGCAGCACCGCAACTCACCTTTCCCCATAAGCAAGCATAAGTTGGTTTTCTAAATTTGAGACCCTGTTCTGTTTTGTAATTCAGTTCATGTGTAGCCAAGTTTACATTCCGTGTATTAGTGATATCTTATGATGTTTCTTTTTCCGTGTGACTTATTTCTCGTAGAATCATCGTACCTGAATCCACTCATTATGCAGCTACGGGCCTGATGATGTAGATTTCATTGCTGAGTGATATTCCATTGTACGTACGTACCACAGCTTCTTTATCCATTTTTTGCTTTCTCGGATATTTAACATGTACCGCAGACGAGGTTCTTGTAAACAGAGCCGTCCCAAACTTTGGGGTGGCGGTGTGTGTTTGTTTTAATTTCCCTAAGCTATAGGACCAGAAGTGGAAGTGCCATAGGCTGTGTTGTTTTGTTTCCTATGTGTTTCAGGAAACACCATACACTTCTCCAGAGTGACTGTTGGCAATTTACATCCCGCCCATCAGCATAACAAGGCTCCCTGTTCTCCATGACCTGTCCTGGCTTTCTGGATTTTACACTTTTTTCAGATTGCCCTTTTGACAGGGGGGCAGTGAGACTTCATTGTAGTGTAGATTTCATTTACACGCTTGCTTGGTTCGGCAAAAAGCGCGTATGCGTTTCTTCCTGAATATATTCAAGAGAAAACGCATACGCCCTTTTTGGCCAAGTGCATCATTGTCGACATTCTGCCTCTTTTCCTATGCTTTAAGTGCAATTCCAGTCTGCCCTCTGAAATCGTTTCCTGAAATTCTGCCCTGCTTTCAAGTCCTCTTCGAAGAGTTACTTCAGTACATTTTTGGACGATAGCTGTCATTCATAACTCTGCAGGTTTGTGAATTACAGTGCGCCTGAGCTCCTTTCTTCAACTCGCTTTCTTGTGAGCTGGCCGCAAAACCACAGGATTGCTTCAGGCTCTAATCTGTTTCCAGCAGGGCACGCTGATCCTTTGGTTAATTTGTCTTCCTGGTGGGAAATGAGCGTTCCATTTGCCCGTGCAGACACCTACAGCTAGTCTCTTATTGGATCTCCCTATTCCTGTTCATCTTGCGCAGAAATTGCAAACT
>NW_021701779.1:0-1349 GCF_005190385.1 Monodon monoceros
ACCACCTCACATCATAGTGCCCACATCAGAAATGGGATGGAAACCGAGCACGAACCACCTCACACCAAAGGGCCCACATCACAAAGGGAATGATGAACCCAGCAGGAAGCACCTCACACCGGAGGGCCCACATCACAAAGGGGCTGAGCAACACAGCAGGAACCACTTCACACAGGACGGCCCACATCACAGGAAGGTGAGCTACCGAACAGGGCCCACCTCAAACCACAAGGCCCACATCACAAAGGGGATGAGAAAACGAAGCAGAACCCACTTCACACCATAGGGCCCACATCACAAAGAATGTGAGGAACCCTCAAGAAACACCTCACACCAGAGTTCCCATATCACAAAGGGGATGGAAACAGCAGGAACCACTTCACACGAGAGGGCCCACATCACACGAAGGTGAGCTACACAACAGGGACCACCTCAAACATGAGAGCTCACATCACAAAGGGTGTGATGAACCCAGCATCCTCCTCCTTACACCAAAGGCCCCACATCATAAAAAGGAGAGGAACCCAACAGTAACCACCTCACACCAGAGGGCCCACATCAAAAAGGCGATAAGTAACCCAGCAGGATCAACCTCAAACCAAAGGGCCAACATCACAAAAAGGTAAGGAACCCAACAAAAACCACCTCAAACCATAGGGCCCACATCACTAATGGGATAGGAACCCAGTAGGAACTACCTCTCACCGAAGGGCCCATATCACAAAGGATATAAGGAACACAGCAGGAAACGCCTCACACCAGAGCGCCCACAAGACAAAGGGGAAGAGCAAAAAAGCAGGAACCACTTCACACCAGACGGCCCACATCACAAAGGGTGTGATGAACCCAGCAGCATCCTCCTCACACCAAAGGGCCCACATAATAAAAAGGTGAGGAACCCAAAAGGAACCACCTCAAACCAGAGGGCACACATCACAAAGGGGAAGGGTATCCAGCATGAAACACCTCACACCAAAGGGACCACATCACAAAGGGGATGAAAAACGCAGAAGGAAACACTTCACAACAGAGGGCCCACACCAAAAAGGTTACAGATACGAGGCAGAAATGCCCTCACACCAAAGAGCCCATATCACAAAGGGGATGAGGATCCCAGCAGGAACCACCTCACACCAGAGGGTCCACATCACGAAGGGGATGGAAACGGAGCAGGAACCACCTCACACCAAGGGCCCACATCACAAAGGGGATGAGGAACCCAGCAGGAACCACCTCAAACCGAAGGGCTCCGATCATAAAATGGTGAGGAACACAACAGGAACCACCTGAAACCAGAGGGCCCACATCACAAAGGGGAGGAGCAACAAAGCAGGAACCACTTCACACCA
>NW_021701780.1:0-631 GCF_005190385.1 Monodon monoceros
TGCAGCAGTTGCCAAGATGCCACCTGCTAAAGAAGAGGATGTGTCACCCATACCTGCCGCTGGAATTTCTCCCTGGGCAGAGGTGAGGAAGGAAGAAAGCAGTGGGGGCCGGGACAGCAGGGGTATCTCAGGCAGGGAAATGGAAAGCTTCCAGAAGAGTACCCAGGGCCAGGACCGTCCTGGCTGGCCTGCAGGCACCAAGTCAGCTGGCATGCTGTTGCTCATGTGGCTCCATGGCCCTTCCTCTAGGCTTTCAAGTCCTTGTACATATTCAGGTGTTTTACCTGGGAAGGGTGGGAACATTTCAGCAGCAGCTGGCCTGGGGCTCGGCCCACGATTACTCACAGATGCCTCGGCACGGTCCCCCAGCTTTGCAATGAGGACGCTTGTTGCGTGGGGCCTGCTGGCTGAATGGGAGATGATTCTCCACCACTGACCAACTTCAGAATTGTTTACAACTGGAGCAAGTGCCCTGATACGGTTTTCCTCTGTGTAACTGGTGGGTTCTGTTTTTTTTTTTCTTTTTTTCATTTTTGGTTCAAGGTAGATTTTATTCCTCTTTTTTGTATTTACAGATATAAGCATGGAAATAATTTATTCATATAAATACATGTATGTGAAGGGAAGAAAA
>NW_021701780.1:731-2356 GCF_005190385.1 Monodon monoceros
CTGTTTTCCTCTGTGTAACTGGTGGGTTCTGTTTTTTTTTTCTTTTTTTCATTTTTGGTTCAAGGTAGATTTTATTCCTCTTTTTTGTATTTACAGATATAAGCATGGAAATAATTTATTCATATAAATACATGTATGTGAAGGGAAGAATATTTTTTCTGTTTTAATTTTTTTAATTTTATTTTTTTAACTTTGAATTTTATTTTATTTTTTTATACAGCAGGTTCTTTTTGGTTATCTCTTCTATACATATAAATGTATACATGCCAATCCCAATATCTCAACTCCTCCCACCACCACCCCCAACAGCTTTCCCCCCTTGGTGTCCATACGTTTGTTGTCTACATCTGTTGCTGTATTTTTGCCTTGCAAAACGGTTCATCTGTACAATTTTTCTAGGTTCCACATATATGCATTAATATACAAGATTTGTTTTTCTCTTTCTGACTTACTTCACTCTGTATGACAGTCTCTAGATCCATCAACGTCTCTACAAATGACCCAATTTCATTCCTTTTTATGGCTTAGTAATATTCCATTTTATACTTGTACCACATCTTTATGCATTCGTCTGTCTGTGGGCATTTAGGTTGCTTCCATTACCTGGATATTGTAAATAGTGATGCAATGAACATTGCGGTGAATGTCTCTTTTTGATTTATGGTTTTGTCTGGGTATATGCCCAGTACTGGGATTGCTGTATCATATGGTAATTCTATTCTTAGTTTTATAAGAAACTCCATAATGTTCTCCACAGTGACTGTATCAATTTACATTCCCAACAATCGTGGAAGAGGGTTCCTTATCTCCACACCCTTTCCAACATTTGTTGTTTGTAGATTTTCTGATGATGCCCGTTCTAACAGGTGTGAGGTGATACACCATGGAGGAGTCTATTTCGTTGAGCAAAGAGTAGGTCTTGTCTATTACATATTTGTCTTATGGAACGGTATGTGTGCTAATTTCAATCTCTGGTTTTATACAGCACCCCAACTCAACTTTCCCCTTAAGGAAGCATAAGTTGTTTATCTAAATGTGAGACTCTGTTCGGTTTTGTAATTTAGTTTATGTGTAGCCAAGTTTACACTCCCTCTATTAGTGATATCTTATGATAATTATCTTTCTGTGTGCGACATATTTCTCTTAGAATCATCATACTTAAATCCACTCAATTTGCTGCTACAGGCCTGATGACATTGATTTCATTGCTGAGTGATATTCCGTTGTACGTAGGGAGCACAACTTCTTTATCCATTTTTTTCTTTCTGGGATATTTAATTTGTACTGGACTGGAGGTTCTTGTAAACACAGCAGCCCTAAATTTTGTGTTGGCTGTGTCTTGTTGATTTTAAATTTCCTAAGCTATAGGGCCAAAAGTGGAAGTGCCCTAGGCTCTGTAGCTTTGTTTTTCAGATGTTTCAGGATACACCATAAACATCTCCAGAGTGTCTGTTGACAATTTACATCCCGCCCATCAGCATAACAAGGCTCCCTGTTCTCCATGGCCTGTCCTGTGTTTCTGGTTTTTACACTTTTTTCAGATGGCCCTTTTGACGAATGGGAAATGAGACTTCATTGTAGTGCGGATTTCCATTGCTGGAGTGCTTGGTTGGCCAAAAAGGGCA
>NW_021701781.1:0-1435 GCF_005190385.1 Monodon monoceros
CCCTTCCCCCTCCCCATATCCTCAAGTCCATTCTCTAGTAGGTCTGTGTCTTTATTCTTGTCTTACCCCTAGGTTCTTCATGACATTTTTTTTTCTTAAATTCTATATATATGTGTTAGCATACGGAGCTGGAGGAATCAGGCTCCCTGACTTCAGACTATACTACAAAGCTACAGTAATCAAGACAGTATGGTACTGGCACAAAAACAGAAAGATAGATCAATGGAACAGGATAGAAAGCCCAGAGATAAACCCACGCACTTACGGTCACCTTATCTTTGATAAAGGAGGCAAGAATATACAGTGGAGAAAAGACAGCCTCTTCAATAAGTGGTCCTGGGAAAACTGGACAGGTACCTGTAAAAGGATGAAATGAGAACACTCCCTAACACCATACACAAAAATAAGCTCAACATGGATTAAAGACCTAAATGTAAGGCCAGACACTGTCAGACTCTTAGAGGAAAACATAGGCAGAACACTCCATGACATAAATCACAGCAAGATCCTTTTTGACCCACCTCCTAGAGAAATGGAAATAAAAACAAAAATAAACAAATGGGACCTAATGAAACGTAAAAGCTTTTGCACAGCAAAGGAAACCATAAACAAGACGAAAAGACAACCCTCAGAATGGGAGAAAATATTTGCAAATGAAGCAACTGACAAAGGATTAATCTCCAAAATTTACAAGCAGGTCAATATCAAAAAAACAAACAACCCAATCCAAAAATGGGCAGAAGACCTAAATAAACATTTCTCCAAAGAAGATATACAGATTGCTGACAAACACATGAAAGAATGCTCAACATCATTAGTCATTACAGAAATGCAAATCAAAACTACAATGAGATATCATCTCACACCAGTCAGAATGGCCATCATTAATAAATGTACAAACAATAAATGCTGGAGAGGGTGTGGAGAAAAGAGAACCCTCTTGCACTGTTGGTGGGAATGTGAATTGATACAGCCACTAGGGAGAACAGTATGGAGATTCCTTAAAAAACTACAAATAGAACTACCGTACGACCCAGCAATCCCACTACTGGGCATATACCCTGAGAAAAGCATAGTTCTAAAGAGTCATGTATCAAAGCGTTCATTGCAGCTCTATTTACAATAGCCAGAACATGGAAGCAACCCAAGTGTCCATCAACATATGAATGGATACAGAAGATGTGGCATGTATATACAATGGAATATTACTCAGCCATAAAAAGAAACGAAACGAAAGTTATTTGTAGTGAGCTGTATGAACCTAGAGTCTGTCATACAGAGTGAAATAAGTCAGAAAGAGAAAAACAAATACCATATGCTAACACATATATATGGAATCTAAAAAAAAAAAAAAGTCATGAAGAACATAGGAGCAAGACGGAATAAAGACAGACCTACTAGAGAATGGACTTGAGGATATGGGGAGGGGGAAGGG
>NW_021701782.1:0-58670 GCF_005190385.1 Monodon monoceros
TGTGTGTGTGTGTGTGTGTGTGTGTGTGTGTGTGTGTGTGAAGGGAAAGGTTGCCATTCACTCCAGGCAGCAAGAACTGCGTACTCAAAGACTCTGAGGTATCAGAGAGCCAGAAGTGTTTAATTATCAGAGAGAAGATCCATGCAGTTGGAGCAGAGCCTGAGAGTTGAGGTTGCAGGTTGGGTAGGGACCTGATCATTTGGGCTTTGTAGCTAAGGGGCCTTGAGTTTTAATTAAAAGGGAATGGAAAGCCATTGAAAAGTGTTAAAAGAATTTACGTCTTTAGAAGCTCATTCTAGCTTAAGAGTATAAAATGTTTTGGAGGAAGGTCTAGTTAGGAGATGATGGTCACCCACAGTGAAAGTGTGAAGATGGAGGAAAGAGAGAGTCTAGATTTATTTTGGAGCTAGAATTGACAGGGCTTTCTGGTGGATTGGACGAGAATACTGAGGAAAGGGACAAATCAAGGTTAACTCCTTGGTTTGATGTTCTGAGATGTCCAAATGGAGAAGTTCCATAGAAAATTAGAGTAGAAATTCTGGAGAAGAGAAGTGGGCTGAAGGTTTGGGTCTGAAAGCCACCAGTAGACAAGTGGTAGAATTTATACATAAGGATGGGATCTCCCAGGAAGAGACTGCAGAAGGAGGAAGTGCCAGGACTGCCACAAGGAACCCAAGGAGGGCAAACAGAGGAGAAGGAGTCAGCAAAAAGGACCAAGAAGGGGAAGCCAGTGAAGGAGAAGAAGATCCAGAGTAAAGAGTCTCACAGAAGCCAGGAGGGCGGTGGCTTTAGCAGAGGGGTCCACTCAAGGCACGGCCCCTCTGGGACATTGCTGCCTTCTCATATTGCTGGAAACTTGTTGCCTCTGGATGCTAAATTCTGTAGAGTGATGAGCCCTTTGGCGTAGGTTCTATTCCCATCCACATCATACAGAGAAGAAGACAGAAGCTCCATGAGGTTCGGTGGCTTCCTTGGCATCGCATCCCAGTTGGAACCCATCAGGCACCAGTCACTAGCTCTTGACCCCCCTGTTATTTATATGCTGTCTACTTTCTAGGACATTCCTGGATTTGACAGTCCAGTCTGCCAAGTATGGCCAAAACATGCCACTCGGAGAACTTATGAACATGTTTTGAATATTCTTTCTGCATTTTTAACACTAGCATCGCCACCATCTGTATGGTACCTAAGATGGAATATTTCCCTACACTGCGTCAGGGCCAGCCACAGACTAACTGTTAATTAACTCCAGGAGAGGGAGGCTTTGCAAAGCAGACAAGCTAAGGGAAAGGAAAGCCTTCAAAGTAGCTTCTCGCTTTCCAGTCAGGCCGTGTGCCCACCCCTCATGTCTCTCCTGCAATTTTCGTGGTTCAAGCAGATTCCCATCTAAAGCAGGCAGGCTCCCTTGAGTAAGGAATCAGACTGAGGCCACCAAGTGCAGGGCATCTAATGAGCCTGGCTCGGTAGCCCCGTGTCACCTCTGCCATGTTAGGGGTGAGCCCGGCTTTCTGTGGAGCCTTGTAACAAGATGACAGGCATCGCTGTCGAGGGACAGACCAGAAGGGCCGTGAGTGTCACAGACCAGAGAGCAGATGTGTGATTGCGTCCCTGCTGAGATGGCATGACACCTCCTGACTCTGGAGAGTGTGTCACAGAGGAGCTAGCTTACTGTTCCCGTGCACACACAACAAGACCCACTGCCACCAATTCCACAAGAGATGGTGCACCGGGCATCCGGGGACAGACCACAGTGCATTTCCCGGCTGGGCTGTTACCGCAACAGAGCAGTGTGCTCCAGCGAAGGGCTAGCAAAAAGCACGCCAGAATTTTAATATTGTTTTAGTGTGATTAAAAATCCTAAATTAATTTATTTTCTTATGTTAGAAAATAGTCCAGCACTGCCATATCGCAATATGTGCTCAGAAGAGCAGTCTGATAAAATTCATTAGAAAAGAATTAAACTCATCATATAAAACACAGTCATTTTATTTTAAGTAGTTCCCAATTCAGAAGACCAGGCAATTGTCCCTTACAGTAATACCAAGGACAGACTGGAGAGGAACCCCCGGGTATGTCTCCAGAACATCGTGACTTGTTGCAGCTAAGAGGACTTGCCTTGTTTCTGAGCCCTTCCAAATACTCTCAGACATGAGTGAAGGTGGAAGAGAAAAGGACACCAAAGGAAAGAGGAAATCCTTGCTTGATGCCTCCCTTGGATGACGCTGTAAAACACTAGATTTTGCATCAAAGCCTCCCCATTTTTCAAGACCCAGTTCAGTCCCACCCTGCTCCTCAGGACCTCCCTGACCTCACTTCCTTCCCACCACTTATTTTGACTTTATCATTCACTGTCTCAGATATCCATCTGATTTATATTTGTATTTATACGATTGTTTCATGTCCCCGAGTAGACTGCAGACTCTTTTCAGGTGAGGGCTGATTTCACCCTAGTTTCTCCAGCCCGTCACCACCCCCTGGCTGCCAGCTCCCCTTGCCTAGCTGTGCACCCCGAGGTTGGCATGGCATTCGTCTTGCACGTGGCAACACCTGGGTGCTGTTTTCTTCGAGTGTCCATATTCACAAACAGGATTGAGCAGAACCCTCTGAGAGGATAAGAGAGCAGGAGCCTCTTGCCATTGGCTGGCTCTTTCCATGCACTCTGTCACTGAGCATCCAAGTCTAACTATATGTGACACAGGAAATGATTGTTTTACTCCATCTTGTAAAAGGAAGAAAAGGCAGAAATTTTAATTCAAGTGATATTTACTTAACTAGCTACTGAGTGCTGACAGCTGACAATCTGAGTGTCCTGTGTGAATCCTTCTGACTCCCTGGATGTACTGAGCTCAGTTGCAGGAGTGGAGGAACCCTTCACTTGTTGATGCTGCAAAAGGATGACTTGAGGAGTTTGGCAGCAGGAAGACCCTGCCTCTAACCAGCATTCAACAGTTCAAATAAAAAATACATGAGATTTTACCCCTGAATTCTGCTCAGGGATAAAAATGTCGACGCTCCAAGAGCCTGCTCCTACCTCAGCAGGGGCTGCACGGAGGCCAGCTCTCAAATCCGCCAGAGCCAGGTTTGGCCTTTCGCTTGGACGCAGAAGCTGGGCTCCTCGTCTTCACAGGGGGAAAACCAAGCACAGTCAGTGCAGCAACAGCATGGTGACCAGTTACAGCAGCGACCATCCCCAGTTAGAGGAATGGGAGGCCGAGACGGCCACTGCCCAGGGAAGCAGAAGATCCTTTTGGTTTTCCCTTAATTTCATCACACAACCAGTGGCAGTCATGAGAAAACTTTGGATACAAGTATTCCACATTGTTTGTCTTAGCAACCACACATGCTGACTTTGGCTGTTTGTTGCCACATCAAACTCCAACACAGCTCACTGGTTTCCAGGGGTGACTGAGTATGAGTGAATATGGGATGGGGGATGGGGAGTGACTGACGGGGACCATGCGGGAAGATGATCACAGTTTTTTTTTTCTAAGCATGGATGAACATTCCAGATTCTGTGACAAGCCCCCAAGCTGCCCACCCGGAAACTGGATGGCAGGGGAAGGCAGGCTCTGTGCCCTCTGGAGGCCCTGCAGACTGGGCAGCTGCTCTTGGATCTCACCTGCTGCCAGGGAGCCTTTGCATCATGCCTGCTTGTTGCAAACGTGATGTTGGTCACGGGGGAGGGGGGGTGGTTCTCGAGACATTTAATTAGCTGAGAATTTCCCGCTCTCCAGCGGCTTGCTTGGGAGAATGGAGCTCCCGAACAGCTCCTGAAACAGGAGGAGCAATTGCCCGAGGCAGAGCTAAAGCACTTGGGAGGAGTTTGGGTTCTGATGTGGGCACAAATTCTCATCCTGAAACTCCAGAGAAGGACCAGCAGCCTCAGCCGCTAAGACCCCCGGTGTGGGCCAGGCCCTGTGTCCTGGTGCGTGTCTGTTAAATGCCCTGTGATGAGCAGGGCAAGCCCAGGCAGAACACCGAGGGCAGGAAGGTCCATGGGGAAGTGAGAGCCACGCCTCCCTAGAGCAAGCCGCTCATCCCCCTCTGTCAACCTGTCCTGCATATTCCACTTTTTCCAGAGAACCCGGAAACCTGAGTTTGTAAGTAAAAATCTCACAGTTTTAGAATGTTTGCAATTAATTGAAGACAAAAGTATAAACATCACACAAGCCAAACAAAACACATCTGTGAGCTGGATCCAGCCCCCAGGCTACACTTTAAGTCCCATTATCCTACTTGAGCGGCTCAGAGGGCCTCACCTCACCCTCCATCCTCTTGTAGGCTCTGCTCATCACCTCAAGAGGGTGAGCAGTGAGGAGAAGGTGGACAAGGAATCCAGGCCAGGGTATGGGCTACGAACCCACAGCATGGGCTTTAGCCAGGAGCGAACAGGAAAGGCCGTTTCCTGGACCCTTCCCAGACCCACTGAATAAGAATGTGCATTGTCACAAGATCCATGGCTATTGGTTTGCACACTAGCCTTTGAAAAGCATTTGTCTAAGGCTAAGTAAGAGGAATGGGTTCAAAGGTGTGAAACCCTCTCCTTTCTCCAGAAGATGCAGAGACCCAAGCACACCACCCGCCCTCTTGTTAAATCCTTCCCACATACCAGACTAGCAATAGTCACTGTAGTCATAAGGACATGGGTCTCTGTGGAGAGGCTGCCCAGGCAGAGAGCAAGAAGAGGGGGTACAGAACACCCCCCACTGCCTTCCACCAACGCAGGACACTTCACACCATGGAGAGCTGACCTCCAAGGTCACACCCCGGATAAAGGTCAAGCAGCCAGACCGACGCCACTCGGCTCAAATCTCCAGGGCGAGAATCCCAGGAAAAATTCTCTTTGGAGATCAGCCTTCCATTGTATGAGAAGTTTCACGCTGCTGGCTCCAGACCCCGGAGAGGGCAGACACAACGCAGTGAAGGGGAAAAGCTTCGTGGTGAGTACAGCACGATCGGGCTCGTCCGCGCCTTGGAAAAGCACTTCTCAGCATCCTCAGGGCCTCTGATGACTGAGCCTCTGTCTCGGTTTTGCTTCTCCGACTCTCCCCAAATCCCCAGACCTTGTCAGCAGAGACACATCTATCGATAATTACAGAATACACAGCTTGGGGGGCATTTCCCTTTCATTCACGACATTTACTGGTGTCAGTCTAGGCATAAATACAATTAGATTTGAGAGTTCTATTACAAAAGCCAATAAAGCGGGCCTCAGCAGAGATTCTAAAATTACGTAACTTTTCTTTAGAAAAATATTAAAACAGTATTATCACATCAATGAGAAGAAAAGACAGGAAGATAATAAAGTTATGTTAAACCTCCCTGTATTTACTCATGTGTGAAACAGTTATGTCTGGTCACATAATTGCAATGGTTCTGAGAAATATTTCATATTTTATAATGAACATTAAAAGAGTTTGTGGATCATTACTTTATATGAGTTCCAAAGTTATTACATAAAACCCAATAGGAATGGTTATAAATTATCAGGTCCTCCGGCCTGGCCTTGGTAAACATAACATGAAGACTGAGACATTTCAGCAGACAAGATTCATGAGAAGAGGTAAAATTCTCCCTGCATTTTAAGGGGAAGAGCAGACAGAGTACTTGTAACCAGCTCTTCACATTTTTGTTTCTGTTTCAAAGAAATTCTATTGAACCACAAGCTTAAGCCACACACACAAAAAGCTTCCGTTAGAACAAAAGAGAACTCGCTTTTAGACCCTGCCCTCATCTTTCCATCTTTCATTATCCTATCTGTGGCCCTAAGGTCACTGCAAAATTCTTGAACTTTTCAACACAGCATGGGTTTAAAATACTGTACTTAGCAGGCTCATATGATCATCAACAATTATTTATTTTCAAAAGGAGATCCTCTCTTTGAAATCTGAAAATACAGCATCTTTGCAGAAACTGGAGAGTTGATAACATTCCGAGGAAATTTTCTTTTTTGGTCTGCAAAGGAGTTTGGCAGGCAGCATTTTAATTAAAACTGGTCATTTGTGAATCACAGTTAAGAATAAAATGGGTGCTATATGCTTATCCTCTTTTTTTTTTTTTTTTTTAACTCAGAGCATTCTATTTTGTTTAGAAATCACACCTGTCACTTTGTTTTCCCCCAGCTTTTGCTTGCTGGAGTTAAGTATCAGAAGAGCAGCCGGGCGAACATTAGTGCCTGAGAGGTGAAGTCAACCCTCCTTTCAGTATCTAAGAGGTACGCCACCAAGCTCGCCCTTCAGAGATGCTGCAAAGTGGGGTGGTCCCTAAGGAAGAACACATGTCAAAGTTCCATGCCCGGCTCTGGGAAACACAGGTGCCTACCTCACCTGGAGCCAGAGCAATACTACCTGCTGTATTCTCAGAGGGAGGGTAGACTCTAGCCCTCCCGGTGTCCTATGCCCGACACCGTGAGAGTCCTGTACCTGCCATCTCCTGACCTAGTCCCGGGCTCCTCCCTTTATATGGAACAGCTGCTGGTAAGGCTCTCTCAGAAAACAGATGTCTTTTGGAGAATTTAAAGCTCTGAGTTGGAGGCCAGATTCTGACTGTACTTTGAAATATGTCTGCCTCGATCATTATGCAGTCATTCACATATATTTTAGACATCAATATTGTCTTGAAATATTCTCAAGTTCTCAATGCTATTTATATGCTTCTACCCTTTCCTTTGCTTCTGCTCTGAGGGTATGCTCCAGTTTCCCAGAGTCACTGAGTGCCCACACATCATTTTAATAAATACTTTTTATCGGGGAGGGGTTTGCTATTTTATCCTAAATGATTTATCGCTGAATTGAACAGAGACTAACATTCTCAGGAAGTCTACCAGCCTTCATAACCTGTTTGAACAGAGAATTCGCCAGTTTCAGTATTTTTTAAGATGAAACAATGTCATGTTTTTGCCTCTTTCTGTAGATAGCAGGTTTTACCTATAACAAAAGAAAGATTATAAAGGTGCCAACTTACAACGTGGGAGAAAAAAACTGTCCTCATTTATGTACAGAAACGCTAATTCAGCTAAAATCTGAGATTATGATATAATGTGAGTCCGCAGGTGAAAAAAGACTCAAGCAAAGTGAGAACAACCATACAGATATCTTCAGGACTTAAAGAGGAACGCGAAGAGGGTGGGAAAATTGCAGAAACGTTTCAGCACTTTGAGTATTAAGTCAAGTGTAGGGAAATCTTTATGGGACCCTCAGAACTTCACATCATAAGCCAAGTCCAGCCAATTAGAGTCAATGACTATGTTCCTACTTGGAAACGGGGTCAGGGCTCTATTCCCTAAAACGAATCTGTTGATGATCATCTTGTCCTTGTGCGTAGATCCCTTTGAAGTATTTTTGCAATAGCCTCTAGGTGGTGCTAACACTGCATAGCTTCAGCTTTTCGGCACAATGAAAACATTAATTTGCTATGAGATAATTTTTGACGTAAATGTAAAATGGTGCCCATTCGAACTCAGTAATGAAGCATGGTGCATTTCTGCAGCTCCTAATTTGACTAGTTAAATGACTCCATTACGTGTCTAACAGACAGAAGCAAATAATTTCTGGTCAGTTGATGTTCACTTATCCGTATCATTTTGCCCTGAAAATAAAGTCTCTAATCTACAATTCCTTTGTCTTAGTTTCTTTTTTCTTTTCTTCCTTCCCCCCCCCCCCACCTTTGGTTAAGATTATTAAACAAGTATACTTAAATAATTTAGATTAAACCAGTACAAACTAACAGTTAAAACATCAGAGCACATGGACAAATCAAATATTCGTAATAGGGGAGGCGGATAACCGGACAGCCCTCCTAAATGACTCCAAACTTTGCCCCATCCCTAGGTCTAGGGGGTTAGGATGGCTTCTGAGCCTCAAAAGAGCAAGTGTCTATCCTTCAAGTCCATTGTCTTTCTGTGGCCAAATGGAGACTGCTGTCTGTTCTCTTCCCCTTTTCACTTAGCCACATAACTTTGAGGATGTTTGGAAAATTTTCAGGAGGATGCATCTCACTGTATCAAAAAATGCTGTTTTAATAAATATCAAGTGATGAATAATTTTGCCCAAAGGGGAAAAAATGGTTAATATTGAATCTTAATGTTCCTCATCTAAATGCTTTTTTCTTCCTGCTAAAAACAAGTTTAGAATTAAAGCGTATCAGTTTACACATATTGCATGCATATTAGCGAGACACAGCTGTGTATGTCCACCTCTTAAGAGCCATATGATTAAGTTATGGGATATCATATAATCCAAACCCTTTTTCTATTGGTCACCTTTCACAGACAAAAGCTTTTTAGTTTTAGGTCTATTAAATGACAGAATGTCCGATTCTGTAAATGTGCAAGTAATTATTAGGAAGCACCTGTGTCTCTTATTTTCGCTTACAAAGTCCATCTGTAAATTGCTTTTGGAACGGCACTCAGGGGCTGACACAGGACGGCGCACCCTGTCGGGAGGCAGCTGTCTGCTGCTCAGTGAGGTGGGTGGATCAAGGGTCTGGGTCCCGGGTCTCTGGATCTTGGTGGACTATAGATTTACAGACCCAGGCCACCCCGTCCCATAACCCCACGGCAAAGGGACAGTGACCCCTTTCGATGGAGAAACAATGGTAGAGGTGTAGAAGAAACCCCAAAGTTTTGGGGGTGTCCCTGCCCATCTACTTTTCCTTGCTGTGTCTGGGCAAGATCCTCAACCAGTCTGCACCACACAATCAGTTGTTTAAAAAGACATTTGAACTAAAAGAAAAAAAGTTTAAATGATCTTCATTTTTCCCCAAAGTAGCATGCTATTTGACTCAGTTAAATGCCGTTTTTAAAAACTGGCTCGAGTGTGTGTATACACAGCCTTTATTAAGCTTTTAAAATTTCAAATCCCTCTGTGTGCGCAAATTACAGCCATTTGCATGACGAGGGACACAGGACATGGGCGGTGTGCCTTTTGACATACAACAATGTCAAAAGGACTATTGATGACTCATACCTACTTTGTTGAAATTTTTGACTGATGGTGTTTCTGTAACTTGATTCAGGCCTGTAGCCTGCCCTAGAGGGCACAGACCTCACACCTCTGCTTCCCCTGCCCGACGGCACCCACGATAGCCATCAGGGCCAGGCTCTTTGGTGTTATGTAGGTCGAGCGGCCCTTGGGTTTACAGGAGGATTTGGCCTTCTGATTTGGTGTAGAATTTACAACCTGAGAGCGATGTTTCAGTGTGCAGATCTGGGTTGTATGTGCTGTAAAAGGAAACGAGGTCAAGCTAGGAGAGAATAAGTGCATCTGAAGAGGCTTCCCCAGTCTTCAGCTCAGAGGTGTGAAACCCCTCCCTGTGGCCACCCCTTCACAGGGGCACCTGCTGGTACCAGTGCCTGGAAGCCACCGGGTGTGCACCCTTCACGGGACAGTGCTTTAGTCTGTGTCCCTTTAGCCTGTGTCCCAGAGGCCTAGAAGGAAGCAGATTCCATGAGGTGAGTCCAGAATACAGCCTGGGAGTGAGGGAGCCACAGAAGCACATCCGTCAGGTACGGGGGAAGCCAGCAGCACTGCTCAGGGTGCAAGGAAAGGAGAACGTCCAGGCTGAAGCTGACTCGGGAGGGAAGATTTCCAAAATGACACGTGGGAAAATTTACAACCCCCTAAAAGCCACTGTGGGAGCCAGGTTCCTCTTGTACTTGTTGTCAGGGGGGCCTCCAGACGTCACGCTTCCCCTAGAACAGCTGAGGGCATCAAAAACAGTTTAACTACCGAAGGGTCGGCACTCCCTGCCCCAAATTACAAGTTAGTGATGCTATCAGCCCTTAGAAAGGGAAATACTGACTCCTGAGTTGGGGGCTTAGCAAGGTAGTGCTGGAACTGAATTTACAATGCTTTTCCTAAAGATGTTAGGAGGCACAGCACAAAGCATAGTTTATTGAAATAAGTGGTGACAACTGCTAAGGAAAATGAAAAATAGACGGTTTGCCTTCATGTCCATAAAGGGAAGGTGAGAGCAGATGCCAGCAGCAGACAAGCATTTCCCAAGGAGAGGAAGACATTTCCGAAGGAAATCAGCATCACAGCAGAACAGGTGAGAAAGAAATTAGAGTGTCTGAAGGCTGATAACTCTGGGACCAGATGGGAACCATCTTAGAATTTGTGCAAGAGGAGACAAGGAAACAGGGGAACGATTAGCAAATACCTTTTAAAAATACCCTGGGAAACTGGAGAAGCAGCAGTGGACGAGAGCCCTTATGCAACACCTATATTTAATAACGACTCTGAGGGAGATCTAGGAAATTAAACACCAGTAAGCTTGACTTGAGCGGTGGGGAAGATATTGGAAACACTAATCAGGGACAAAATAGGGAAAGTTATGATTTAATTAAAGATATTCAGCATGGATTCACAAAAGGGAGATCATACGTAACAAAACTAATAGAATATTTTGAAAAAGTAACAAAAAGGAATTGAAGAGGGAAACCAGGGGTATAATTTACTGGGACTTTAAGAAAGCTTTTGATGCACTGCCTCACAAAAGGCTAATCTCCAGCGGTGGGGAGTTTGGGTATGAGTGTGGTGGCGGGTGGAGAATGAATGAAGAATTGTCTGGACCGAGGGTACTTGTGAGCATTACCATGAAGAGATTAGGATAAAGGGAGGAGACTGACTGCTGGAATTTCCCGAGATCTGAATTTTTTTAATTAATTTTTTTTAACATAGCGCATCAGCAGCCTTGCTTAGGAAATGTGTCCAAATGTGATGAATTCCTCCTGCAGGTATAGTATCGAAGGGCAGGTGCCAGTTCGTGCTATAAGGACAACAGCATCGGGAAGAATTTTGTTGAAATTTGGGGAATACGTGACTGTTCCTAAATACGACAAGACTGTTTTTGACCAACAAGGGGGCGTAGCCACTAACTGCCCTGTGAATAATGAACACAAATAAAGATGGAGGCTATGATATGACTAAGGAGCGGAAGCCCTGTGATCTGGGCGGCTCGACAGCAGCGCCCCCTGATGGCCACAGACACACCTTCGCAGGCACACACCCCCCTCCACTGGCTGGTGCCCACACACCCACACCCACACTCACACATTACACAGGGACACTCTAACACACCCCGTGCCTTGCAAAGACGCACACGTTCACGCAACACATACCTCTACACACCTTCACGAACACACTAAGGGTACACACACAGTTGTGAACACGCATGCACATGCTCAGGCAGATCCTGAGACTGTTCTGCACAAGTAGGTGGAAATGGCAAGTGTAAAAAGAAGAACTTAACTACTTTCCACCTGGAAATACTGGGAGGCACATTGGGAAAAAAGGCCCCCTTAGTCACATTACTGTAATAATAGATGCCACGGGAATGAAAGGAGAAGCAGAGGGACCAGGAGACACAAAAAGACCTTTGTTACTACAAGCCAAACCAGATCTGAGTACCTTCTCTGACGAAATATCGAGGGACACGGGACTCAGGAGCGATAATGACAGAAATCCCCAAAGGGGCCCAACTCTCGCCCTCAGAGAAGAGCTGCAGACGCGGTAGCAGGAGCCGGAAGAAGATGGTGACCCAGATCTGGGACCTGCTGTCCTCAGAACTCTGACCTGAGTCTGACCCAGGAAAGAACCAGGCTGGGCAAAGTCCTGGGGAACTCTCCAAAAATGTCTTAGTATTTGCCAGACAAATGCTTCTTCATTCTTGGGAACACAAAAATAATACTAAGGATCAGAGCAATGACCAATAGTCAGAACTATGTGTATTTAGGGGAAGCTCCATGCTACAGGGCAGTGGCTGCCATCTGAGCGGGATGCAGCCACCGACACACAAGGTTCACCTACAGGGTTGGTGTTAAAATTCCCTCCCTACTCATAAAGTTATGACCAGCCTATGGAGAAGATACAGCTATAGACATAGATTCTAACATGTGTGTGTTAGAATAATTTGAACCTCATTTACCTTTTCCATCATTCATTGATAGTAAAATGTGACTTGGATAGTATCCAAATTTAAAAGGTCATTTAGGATGGAAAGTTGCAAAACGAAGGATACATGTCTTCCTCATTAATAATAAAAATATTGCCCAGTGGTCATCTCCTGCAATGCAAAGGGGCAAAGCATTCATTCAAAAATCAGATTTTAAAAAGAAGTGTCCACTGTAACTTCCCTCTCCATTTTTGTAATTCTATCCCTGGAGATGTTCATGTCTTAAATCCAATAGCTATGAATTAATATTCAGAGACTACAAAATAGGGATGAAAGACAGAAGGAAATTTTTTTAAAAAAAAGAACATAGCAGAATTGCAACCTGCCCTGTTTTGGCATCAGGGGCCCTCCGCCAACATGGCCCAGAGGTAACCGACGTGAACAAGCACACCATGTTCAGATAAAACTGGAACACAGGACTGGCTTAGGACCTGTGGCTCCACTGCCATGTAATTGTCATTTCTGCAGCTCTCTCCACCCTACGAAGACTTTTTTTTTTTTTTTTTTTTTTTTTTTTGCGGTACGCGGGCCTCTCACTGCTGTGGCCTCTCCCGTTGCGGAGCACAGGATCCGGACGCGCAGGCTCAGCGGCCATGGCTCACGGGTCCAACCGCTCTGCGGCATGTGGGATCTTCCCGGACCGGGGCACGAACCCGTGTCCCCTGCATCGGCAGGCGGACTCTCAACCACTGCTCCACCAGGGAAGCCCCCTACGAAGACTTTTATAACTCTTGCGCGTTATAAGGGAAAAGGCATAAACAGAAACCAAAAAAATACTTGTCTTAAAATTGTCTTTAAATCCTTCAATTTTTCATTCAAAGCAAATTTGGGGATTTCTACTTTGTCTTCTAAAGCTAGAAAATCCTTCTTACGCCCTGGAGCCTATTCAAGTATGGCCTAGGGCAGTATCTGCATGGGCCAACTCTTAAAGGGAGCAAAAACTTAACTGGGGGAGCTCTAAGCCCCCCCGATCAGATCCACATGCTCCACCCCAAAGTGACTCTAAATAGATCTATGAGCTACATGAAAACTCGCCTCTCACCTCCCACTTCCACATAGCTGTTCCCCAAAGGCCCCCTTCCAGAAATCCCTGTGCTGCCCATGACAGCACCCCAGAGTAGAAAAAGGCTTTCGAAGGAAAACAAAGGGTTCAAAAGTACCTGTCAGGAATGTCCCTTGAACTCAGTCATTGAGAATCATCTGTCAGTAAGACAAAATTAATTACTACATGTAAAGTGAAGAAATCAATGTAAATTAAACATGTATAAAAGTTTAGGACACCTTGATTGTTAAATAATTACTGATACACTGTGTGAATCTTCAACAAGCCCTAGCAGGGACATGGCTCGTGGGACTCTTTCCAAATCTTCCCAAAGTTGAGTTTGGGTCTTGGGGTTTTCTACCACTCCTACTTCCAGTTAGGTTTGGAGGTTTGGACAATGCCCCAGCAAACACAGTAACTTGCAAAGTTCAGTAACATTTTAGCAGTTTTCGGCATTCAAGGCTGGTAAGAAGGACACAACCTCATTTGAAAGGTTAGACTTGTGAACTCAGCAGAGGAAGCACCCACCTCGCCACAGGGTCCCCAAGAACTTGGGAAATTACCATGCTACCCGGTGCAAATATTTCATTAATTTATGCAAAGCTGGTTTTATTTATGAAATCAAGTCAGTCATTAGAAATATTTTAAACATGATCATGATTTAAGATGTATCTTTTGCACTTTGTTGAATTTCTAAGACCCAACTCTGTGGCTTCTTGGTGTTGACATGAAAGGGTAAAAGAAAACCCCAGGGCTGAGGCTACTGTAAATCACAGGCCTCAGTCATGTCCCTTAGGGAGCTGGGCAGTGTACCCTGCAGCCCTACCTCTCCCATTCTGGCAAAGAGATACAGTCTACAGACGCTTGATCCCTCACGGAAGGAGTCAAAGAAGGCATTTGCTGGCTCATCTGCCTCCGCCTCAGACAAAGCCCTCTGTATCATCAGCTCAAACCAGACTGGAACATCCTGCAGCACACGTTTTCTTTCTGAGTGGGATCTAATCTGTTGTCAGAGTTGAACCCCCTGCAGGAACTTGTGAGGACCAAGGTTTCCTTCTGAAACTTCAGCCCCACTTCAGGATCATTCGGCTTTCCCCTTGTACTGGGAGCTCAGGGCTCTCAGAGCTGTGTTTTCCCTAGTCTCCCTGACCTTCTAGCCACCTAACACCTGTCAGTCTCCCTCAAACCTGTCGTGCACTTCCTTCTCCGTTTGCTGGTCCTGGGAGTGATTCCATTATCGTAGGGACTCAACTGACAGCC
Source organism: Monodon monoceros (assembly GCF_005190385.1). NCBI lineage: Eukaryota > Metazoa > Chordata > Mammalia > Artiodactyla > Monodontidae > Monodon > Monodon monoceros. Next base: position 14,258 of record NW_021701782.1, read on the forward strand.
AGAGGTAGAGGGCAGGCTGCCATCCCTCAGGGGCTGATCCAATAGAAGAACTTTCTCCCACGAAGACCCACAAACCCCATGGCTGAAATGGACCCTGAGCGACCTCCAAGTATACTTTGCAGAAACCAATATACAAAAATAAAAAATTTACAATATACAATTTGTAAAATTAAGGAGCTGAAGATTACTCAGGAAAGGACGATTTGCATTGCAAACGAACTTTCTGATTTATAGAGTCACCACGGGGTTCCTTATATGAGTCACCAATCTAAAATAGGATTCAGCTCACAGTGTCTCTAAAAGGGGATTCGGTTGCCAAAATTCAATTTACACACCATATCAGCAACAGCCCCCATCAATACAGTCATTGGAAGAGTGAGGTACTCCCGCAGACTTGATTTTACTTTCTTCCCAAAAGGTTTTCCTGCACGCGTTATCTTCACTCTCAACACACTGGCCTTCCTTTGGTTTACTAATGTTACGCTTAACCCTTGGCAATCGGGGTCCCTTTCCACTCACAGCTCGGGGCTCTCTAGGGGTGCCCCACCTTCAGCCAGACATTGGGTCTCTGCCACAAGAAGTTGCCCAAGTCCTCCTGCCTCGCACCATGTCTGATATTTGGGGTGAAGTGACTGCCCATTTGAGGAGTATATTCAATGCTTAAAATAAGTTAAAGAGCACAAAAATATTCTATTATTTGATTCAGTAACTCCATTTCTAGTAATCTGCTCTAGAAAAATAATCTAAAGTGTGAGGGCACAGGGGGATTAAGGGGGGCTACCTTTATGTCCAAAGACATTCCCTGCATTATATCTGTAAAACTAAAAAAGCAGGAAACAACCTAAATATTCAACAATAGGAGAAATGACTATAAAATCCCAAATAGGATATTTTGTTTGTTTGTTTTTTTTTGTTTTTTTTTGTTTTTTTTTGTTTTTGCGGTACGCGGGCCTCTCACTGTTGTGGCCTCTCCCGTTGCGGAGCACAGGCTCCGGACGCGCAGGCTCAGCGGCCATGGCTCACGGGCCCAGCCGCTCCACGGCATGTGGGATCCTCCCAGACTGGGGCACGAACCCGTGTCCCCTGCATCGGCAGGCGGACTCTCAACCACTGCGCCACCAGGGAAGCCCCCCAAATAGGATATTTTATTACAACCATAACGTTGGACATTCAAAGAGTTTTAATAATTTGAGAAAATGCTCATATTACACGTATATATTACATAAAAGTCCTGGCCTTTTATGTAAGTCCGTACAAAGTCATATGTACGGTATGATTATAATTACGTAAAAGGTAGCACAGGAAGAAACCTAAAAGGAAATAAACCCAAACTGTGGCAGTCTTCATGTAGTGAGAAATGGCTGGGAATGTTTTCTCCTATTTTTTAATAATTGGACAAGAAAAAAGTAAAGGTTGCTCTTATTTCTAGAAAACATAGTTGATTTCTTTTTTAAAAAAGGAAAACATATCAGGTTAAAAGCAGTGAATTAAAAGTAAGTTTCAATTAACTTTGATATTTATTGTTAAAACCAAAAATTTCTATTAATGTCAAAGATCTTAGTTCACTCGCATCATAAAATCCTTTATTTAAATATTTTATACTTGAAATGTCATTATGCCCTAGGTGTGGGCAGGTCCCAGCTGCCAATGCAGAGGTAACTAACCCAGACTGAAGCTGGGACAGGAGCTGCACGTACACGGGAACGTGTGCAGCCTCACAGGATGGTAAGTTTCCCAGAACTCTGCTTCTAGGCTCCTGATAGGGTCGTGGTACCCGACCTGTGCAGGTGAACAACATGCCCTCAGTGGCAGGGCTGTGAATGACGTCATCCTGTCTCTCCCACATGGCCTAGCACAGGGTCTGGTACAAAGCAATATCTCAATAAACGCTACATGAGGAATGAGTGTCCTTTGAGTGTGACTCCTGCTGTCTTGCCCAGAATAACTACCAAGTCTGCCACTTCTCTATGTTCTCAAGTGGAGGCCCTGCACAGAGATGGAGATTTGGGAGTCACTGAGGAATGCCAGGTCAGCAAGCCTCCCTGCCATGCAAGTGGGTAAGGTGGAGCAGGTGGGAAGCTCTTGGGCTGAGAACAAAGACAGACTGGGTTTGGATCTTGTCCCTGACTCTTCCTAGCAATAAACTCATTATGCCTCAATTTGCCAATCCTTAGAATTGGGAAAATAATCTTATTCCCTAGGGATTTGGGTGTGCTGAATCAGAGGGAGAGAAATAAGTCTGTTTTTAAAGGCTCAACAGTACTGATTGCCAAACAGAAAAAAAAAAAAAAATCTGGTTTCTGTTTATTAACATGTTATTTTACTTCGACTTCTGGCTGTGGCAAAAGGCTTGTATCAAATCAATGGTCCCAATGAGAACAAATAGAAAAAAACTGCATCATAAAATTGTGTGTGTGTGTGTGTGTGTGTGTGTGTGTGTGTGTGTAAATTATTTTAAGGCATAAGAAAGTTATGCAAGAAGCCAGGACTTGAGGGGCCCAGATTCTAGCAAGAAGGGAACAGGAGAGCTGGGCCTGGTTTTGGCATTTCTTTTCCCCGTGAGGCAGTTGTGTATTTACAAGTGGCAGCTGAGACACTGGGAAGCTACCCAGAGCTTTCCAAGGGACCAAAGAGATAAAAATTAGAATTCAGGGCCTGGCAAGGTGGAAGGTACCAGTAAATACCCAATGCTTTCAGTTATGACTCCTGCAGGGACACACTTAGAAGAAAGGGCAGATAGAAAATAAACAAACCCAATTTCTGATTGGCTTAAGGTGATCTTCCCCGAGACTAATGGCCTCCTGGAAACAAAAGTAAGTCTTCCCTAGAAGGAGGCAGCGTCATCTACAGCTGTGCTGTCCAATATGGTAGTCACAAGCCACAAGTGCCTTCTGAGCACTTGGGATGTGACTTTGTCAGAATTAAGCTGTGCAGTGAGTATAAAATACTCACTGGATTTCCAGGACTTAGTACAAAAAATCATAAAATATCTCATAAATATTTTTATATGGGTTACATTTTCAAATGATTATATTTTTGACAACTAATGTTAAATAAAATATATCTTGTTTCTTTGTATTTCTTTAATGTGACTACTGTGAAATTTAAAATCACATATGTGGCTCACATTCTATTCCTATTCAGCAGTGCTGATCTAGAGGCTAAAATTTTCTAAAAGTTTTAAACACAATGTTTGACATTTAATTAAAAATTACCAGGCAGGGCCTTCCCTGATGGCGCAGTGGTTGGGAATCCACCTGCCAATGCAAGGGACATGGGTTCGAGCCCCGGTCTGGGAAGATCCCACATGCCGCGGAGCAGCCAGGCCCGCGCACCACGACTACTGAGCCTGCGCTCTGGAGCCCGGTCACCACAACGACTGGAGCCTGTGTGCCTGGAGCCCATGCTCCGCAACAAGAGAGGTCACCTCAGTGAGAGGCCCGCACACCACAACGGAGAGTAGCCCCCGCTCACCACAAGTAGAGGAAGCCCGCATGCAGCAACGAAGACCCAACGCAGCCAAAAATAAACAAAATAATAATTAATTAATTAAAAAAATTACCAGGCACACCATGAAATAAGACCAAATGAACAAAAATAGGGGTTAAAAAATGAGACAGCAGGTAATAGAAACAGACCCACTGAAGCTACAGCTATGGAATTAAAGAGAGACTTTACAGACTTTAAAATAACAGTAATTAATATAGTTAAGAAAACAGATGACAAGGTGAAGAATTTTGGCAGAAAATTGGAATCTATAAAAGAAATGAAGTGAAAATTTTAGAATTAAAAATACACTATCTAAAATTAAAAGCTAGGTAGGTAGTTTTGACATACCTGAAGAAAGAATTCGTTAACTGGAAGGAGATTCCAATTGTTAAGTACACCGGTGTGGTCTACTCTTGACCCTAAAGATATTTAAGTTTTGCACTTGTGCTAGTCTGGCTCATGGCTACCTTCCAATTCCCTCAGGAGCCCGCAAGATCTCCTTCTCAGAGGGTCAGAGAGCCGAGCGATACCAGATACCACGACCCTAAACGCCGTCATGACAGGTGCAGGAGACATGCTAAAACAAACAGAGGTCTGGGTCAGGGTCCAGGCCCTAGAGAGGACCAGCCACACCGGCCAGGACTTTCAGGCCTTCCATCAAGTTTAGCCTTGATATTCCCCAGAGATCAGAAGCAGCATCGACAGGACAGCCCTACAGCCCCACAAGGTTTTCTGACTGGAAAATTCCGGGAAGAGACTTCAGGGCTTGGCTGGGCCACTTCTGGGTGGTCCATGAAGAAGCCACCGGATGTTTATGCTGCTCTGTGATGTCCTAAACATCCAGCAGAAAAGCAAAGGACAGAGGGAAGAAGCCTTCCATTCTGTCCACACAGCACTGGCCTTGCACAGAACCTTTGGAAATACCTTGCTGCCTTGTTTAACCCTCACCACAAAGAAGACACAGCCTTCCTCAGAAGAGCAGTTTGAGAGGTTACAACCTTCATCAATTTTAATACCAGAAGGTCACTGAAAGTGGAAACTAATAAGCTGCTCTCACCAAGCATCTGAAAGGAGGAAAGGGCCTGAGATTCTAGAAGAAGAGATTTGACTTTGGATTCTAAGAAGAGCTTCTTGATAATCAAGTGAGCAGTATGTTAAAATATGCATTTCTGTTGCTCTTTAGATGGAAACTCCAAAAGGCTACCCACAAAACAAAAGGGATAAACACTTGTTTTATCCAAAATGAGATGTCAACTGGCAAGGAAGTGTCCAAACTCCCATACCAGCCCCCAAATTGAGGCTCTAGGAGGGTTGACTTTGAAAAGGCAGAGATCTGCACGGTAGAGTCGTTCTTTGGGGCATGTTGCTGGTATGGTCTGGTCATCAGCCCTCCTTCCATGCGGGAGGGACAGGGGCTGCTTCCTCCCTTTCAAGCTTAGTGAATGGAACCTCAAAGTGAGCCTGTCCCGTGTCCCTTGGCATCAGTGGCACATGAGGCCACTTCAGGACCCAGCTTAGAAAAGTCGAAAGGCTGGAGGCTGCAGGGATGGCAGGCCGAGGGGAGGAGCCATGTGGGGGAGTGGTTCCATTTCCAAAGATATTTGGAACAAATGAAAAGTTGTTTCTCAAGGTCCAGATGTGGGTCACTATGAAAGGGAGCCCCTGCAAAAATCCACTGTAAAAGACTTGGCCCCAGAAGCCACTGGAAGGACAACCTCAATAGGAAGAGACTGGATGTTTACTACGGAATTCAGTATCTGAGGGGCTGGCAGTCAACAGAGAGAACATTCTAAAACCGTAGGTGACCGAACCCTGAAGATGCAAGACAGTCTGCAGAGAACCCCAGCCCAGGGGAAAACACCTGCTGTGGCCATACAGCCAGCCCTGACTTCTCCTAGATTTTACCCTACGTGGGTGGGGGAAAACTAACTCCACAAAATGGGTTTAAATAGGCAGAAAGAATAATGTTATTCATTGCCTCCACCTTGTAGACTTTTCTCTTTAAGTATAGAGGTGATCAAGAAATCTGCTGGTTGGTAAAGAGAGGGAAGCTCCTTGCTTGAAGAACATGCAGAATTATCACCCTTTAACAAGCAATGCAACCTGACCCTTTGGTTTTATCCACAAGGACATGGAGGCCCAAGGAGGAGGGAGCCGGCACCCAGGAATGGTGGCGCCTGGGCAGCCATCTGGTCCCACCTCCACCAGAGGAAGATGAAGACCCATCACAGACTCAGCAAACAGGGCTCCGACTCGCCTTCTCCTTGTGTTAGTGACCCAGATTATCTCATTTCCTTTATATCTAAAATGATGGTGGCCAAGCCCGCAATTCCTATGGGGCTGGCCACCATCCTGAAGTTGGGTGACCCCACTGAGCAACATGCGAAAGGCCAGAGGTATTGGGGTGAGAAAATGCACTTAAGCTGGGCCGTTCTTAATACCTTCTCTCAGGAACACTTCTGGCACCTTGCAGCTCGTGAGAGGCCCACAGAAGGGCTGCACCCATCATCCGGGTTGCCCGGAGTGAGTCCGAAACTGCCAGCTCAGAAAGCGCCACATGGCAGGGAGCTGGGTGTCCAGCAGGCGGGAGAGGAGGTAAGCTCTCTCCGCAGTGTCCTGCTGTGTTTGGAATCCCCATCCAAGAGGCAGCGTATGGATCTGTGCACGGATCTGCTGTCTCATAATGAAATGGTAATGGGAGGCAGTCCGATGCGCTTCTCCACGCAGCCACCAGCGGATGCCATCCACAAGGAGGGCAGCTGCTCCTCCAATCTGCCTGCTTTTTCAAGTCCACACTTTCTTTGGAGACCAAGGACACCCTCAGCCACACCCAGGAGCTCTCATTGCCTCAGAGAACCATCTGCTCTTAGACTCTCCCCCTAACTCTTGGGGCGCTCCTTGCTCCCAGCCGGAGCCCCGGGGAGCCAAGACCCCATCCACGTGGAAGGAGAGGGCAGCTTCCAGCCCCGGCAGGGAGCCATCTTGGAGAGCAGTTGTACCAGTGCCCAGTGCTCTGAACTGCACACTCTCCCTCCCTTTGTTAAGGTAATAATAAACACAAAACAACAACAACAGCAACAACAAAAGCCAAATAAATGATAAGCTCCGAAAAGAGCAGGATGGGACTGTCGTCTTTTCCAGATACCTGTCCACCACAGCGGATGGCCCGTGCCAACACTGAGCCGTGTCCAGTACACGCCATATGCCTGTTTCTTTACTTAGTGCTGTTTGGGATGGGAATCCTTCAGAGAATGGAAGGTCCCCACGTGTTTGGCAAGTCAGACAAGGACACCAGCTGAATGTGCACAGGGATGCTGTGTCCCTGAATGCAGGCGCGCGCGTGCGCGCACACACACACACACACACACACACACACACACACGCTCTGTTCTTCTTTTCCAGGCCGTTTATAACTTTGCCCATCAATTGCTTTCTCTGAGAACAGTAACTAAATTAAAATAAGTTCGGTGCTAAGAAAATGGAGCAAATGAAGATTGACTTAATCACACTTTTGCTCGAATCATCTAACCAAAATTTTGGCCAAGAGTTCTGTCAGACACACACGCACCAGGTACACAAACACTCACACTTAATCTACTCGCTTTTGAGATTGGCCCAGAAGGGGCTTTGGAGATATGGAGATGGTGAGTTGCATTCCGAGGATGAGAATCCTATCCCCTTTCTCGTCCGATTGTTTGAGTTTGTAATGCAGGCTAGACTTGGGTCCTGGCCTCATTCACACACACAGACGCACATCCACCGGCATTAAGTGGAGGGAACCGCAGAGGGGACAAACACAAACCAACAGGAAATCAATGGTGTTTCATCATTGCAGGACCCTGGGCTATTCCAGTTGTCGGCAGGGGATCTGCTTGTCTGCCGCTGGCCCTGGTGCATGGGAGACACTCCTTGGCTAACGCCTTTGGGATGCGCGAGAGGAACTACCGGGGGTATAGCGGAGCCTTGCTAATGCCCATGATGGTAAGTATGTGGCTGCCCCAGGAAATGGTCTCTCCTTTCCCCTAGGAAATGAGGAAACTGGAAACGTGGCAAGAACCTCTCAAGGGTAATCGTTTTTCCTGACTGGTATCTTAAGCTTGTCAAGTTCTTAGCCAGAGCTTTCCAAGGCGAGTTTGGAAGAAGCATATGGCGCTCGCCCAGTCCATATGACTGGCTGAGCGTCGACCACTACTGTTGATACAATATATCACTTTTTTCTCAATATTATGACAGCATTTGTCAATGAAAATTAAATTACTGTCAAACTTATCCTGCTAACTTACGGCACAACCATCAGAGAAAGCCAGCGCCGCGCCTTAAGCCAGTGGGACCTCGTCTCTATGCTCAACCAAGATGTGGGAGAAAAAGATGTTTAAGACTCTGATGCCAGTAGAGGTAGACTGCCAAGCTAGCACAAGGATGAAACAGAATTGACCTTCCTGCAGCCCCTGCTCCTGGGAAGGGGCTATGGTGGGGTAGGGGCAGGGGAACGTCAGCAAGGGCACGTGTACGCAGGATGGCAGTACTTTATGAGGGAAATGGCACCACATGTTACACGCATGTGCTGGTTAAAAGGGGGGGAAAGTTACATCTTTAAAATCAGAGATCCTTGGGGTGTGTTGAAAATCTACTATTGACATACTGAAGCCATAATATGGAAGTGTTTAAAAGCGTTAAAAAGCTTTTCAGTCCAGTATCTAAAATGGAAGATTTTCTTGTATTTTCCCACTATGGAAGTGAAGTAATTGTGAAATTTTTAAAGTTTCTAAAAATTCACCCTTAAAATTGACCATTTTTCTCTTTGATCACCTTACTGGAAAGTGTTTGGAAGCAAAAGGGTGGCCGGCCGAATAGTGGCAGGGGGTAGTGGTGGGTCATCCAGGAATCACAGGGCCTGTGACATGATTGGCCTGGCCTTTCATTTCTGGTCCTCTTCCTGTCTCCCACCACATCCTAGCCCCACACCCATGCACTCAACTTCCCCATCTTCTAGCGAAAATACCTTGGGATTGAGACCGACTGATGGAGCCTGACTGAGATTTTGACTTCTTTCTTTTTTTTTTTTCTCTGTACCTTTCAAGAACAAAATCTCACACTAATTTCCACAGGCAGGGGCCTCAGCAACTGATGGTTATGATTAGCATTGGCAAAGCTCCTTGGAAGGAGTGAACACACATAGATTGGGGCCTGGGCAGGGCTTCTTGTTTTCACAGAATCATGTCTTCCTGTAAGAACATTCCAGAGTAATGCGCATGGCTAATCTAGAAAGAGGAATAGAAAATGCATTCCCAACAAACATTAGGACATCACTATCGTCTTTACTATCACACCAAACAATTAAAAACCCATAAAAAGGAGACGGTCTCCAAAAGCTACAGTTTAATAATTTCAAACAGAGGCTCATTCTCTTCTCTGTGAGGTCTTCCAAGACCTTTCACCTTGGACCCTCTCCAGGAGGGGCGCCTGTAAATGCAGACCGTGAGCTCTGGCACCCCTGAGGAAGGCCGCCCTGTTGCCTTGGGAGGTGGCATTTGGGGCCATGTTTTACACGCCCAAAAAGCAAACAAGAGCTCCTCTTCTCACAGTTGAGTCTCCAGCTATCTGCTGAGTCCTCAGTGGCTCAGAAAGGGAAGAGTTCTCTCTTGAGGAGAATTGCCCCCCATTATTTCTTGAGAATGGTTTCAACAATGCGGACACCTGCGTGGCCCGCAGGATACCCGGGTTAGCACAGCAGAAGGAAGTGAGTTCAGGAGCGGGTCTGGAGCCTTCTCCCCTGCCCCCCTCACCTGCGGCCCCAGAGAATCACCCCCTAAGGAGTCACAGTTCACTCAAGACTAGCAGTGGCAATGGGAGCGACCCACTCTTCCTTTATTCAATAAAGGTGGGCCAGAGAAAGCTGATGGGCCTTTCTCCTCTACAGGAGGATCCAAATATTTGCAACTGGCTCTACCCAGCTGGGTAAAGGGAGCATCAAAGAACAATCTTTGCTCCGCTGTCAAAAGTCCCAGCCTTTCGCTGAAGACATGTCCACAGACCCTGGCAGGAGGGGAGACTCAGGTCTGGAGGCTGGACCTGCCACGGGCTGCAGGATCTCAGCGCAGCCATGGCGAACTCCCGGCACCGGCAGTCGGATTTCCAGCCCAAAACTGTTCTCCCCAACACAAAGAGGGGCAGCCTGGCGGTGTAACAAAAGCCAGTGTGGGTGGCAAGGTGACTGCACATTTCAGCTTGAATGCTCCAGTGTGGGGCTTGCACCTGATCACCAGATGCTTCAAGCAGATGGTCAGGGAGGGGAGAGCCGGCTCCTGGTTGCTTCCGAGGGGCTCCAGGAGAACTAATCCAGAGAGCCAGCCGGGAGTGCCCGGCTGCCTCGCCCAGCCTCCACTCCAGGAGCACTTGCAAGGCTGGAGCCTGTAGTCTCTGTTTCCAGGAAAGGTTTCCAAATATCCAGCAGCACACCTCGAGTGAGGAGCTCAAACTGGGAGTGAAGCTCGGCCAGGCCAGCGGGAGCCTTTTTGTCCACGGAAGCTTTTAGTTTTTAGGATTTCTTCTCTGGATGGTCTTCTGGAACAGGCCAGGCTGCATCTGTTATCTGATCCAGAAGGTCTCAGTAAATGTGATTCATTTGCAAATTAATTTTTCAGCAAGTGGCTGGGTGAGCAATAAAAAGAAGCCTCCCTGTGGTGCCTAGGCCAGCCTAACTTGCAGCCCTGGGATGGGCTGTGATGACCTTGGCCCAGTGGCGAGTCCTGACAATGACCTAGGCTATGATGGAAGGTGGGAGGAGCCCTCCGATAGGAAGACCAGGCCTGTGCCAAGGAGCGCTTTCTGGAGAACAGAGGGTTTTTCAAAGCTTCCTCTCAACAGAAGCTGCTGGCAGGGTCTGCAGGCCAGGCCTGAAAGGGAAGCTGAGCCCCACTCTTGTTCCCGCCTGGGGTCTCCTTTCTCTTCCAGGAAACCCATGTTCTTGTGTGCCCAGGCACACAGCCTTGCCAAGGCAGACATGTGCACACAAGCTACACACACGCGCGCACACACACACACACACACACACACACACACACACACACGCAGGACACCTCATTGGGAGCATGGCTTTTGGCTGTTTTATTTACCGAGGTACCCCACATCTGGAAAGTGCTTGAGATATACAAGGTGCTCAATAAACATTGTTCAATGAATATGTGAATGAATGAATGACTAAGATCTTTACTAACCCTATTCCCTTGTTTGTTTTCTTCATACGCACAATACTATTTGAAATGACCTCTTTTGCACGTTCATTTACGAGTTCATGGTCCATCTCCCCTCATCTGAATATAAGTTTCATCAGAGCAGGGCCCTTGCCTGCTCAGGTCACCTTGGAGTGTCCCCTGCGTGGCCCAGTGCTGGGCACCAGTAAGGATGCGGTGTTTGCTGAATGAATAAGTGAATGAATGTTGCAGTCTCTCCCACCTGCCCAGCCCAGCATGGGTAGCAGCTGCAGCCCCAGGTGCTCTCAGGCAGGCCCACGGTTCCTCTCACACTCTACCTCAACAGATGAACTTGTAAAGACAATGACCCCCCCACCCCAAAGTGCATTTTCCAGGTCAGCACTTCCTCACAGTTCAGGCTGAGCCAGGCCCTACTCCTCGGCACAGTGCCCTGGTGTCTGCTCACTAACTGGCATTCTCTTCGGTTTTGGACTGGGGCCGGGTTGCTCAGATCTGTTGGGTCTGGGCCGAGCAGGGCCCACTGTGCTTGGGTCACTGTGAGCTCCTGCGCAGGGGGGTCTCTCATTCCCCTTGGCCTTGGCATACGCCTGCCCAGCCCTGGGCTGGATAAGAGCATTGGTTTATGAGTGGTACAGGAGTGTCTGGTGGACACAGACTCCCAGCAGATTCCGGGCCACAAGCAGGGCCAAAGCCCAGGAGGGCTGCCTTGTTCACCAGCTCTGTAACCTTGGGCAAGTTACTTGACTTCTCTGAGCTTCAGCCTTTCATTTATAAAATGCAGATAATAAGGATGCCCACTTCATAGGGTTGCTGTAATGATCTGGAAGGAAAGTGCTCAGCCCGGTGCCTGGTACTGTGAGAACTGCTCACACTTACCTGGTGCCCTCCCTGTTCCAGGCACTAAGTGTCCACTCGGCAGCTGCAGAGGGTCCCAGTCTCCCCTCTTTCTCTGATAACAACCCCTCCCACAGGAATGGGCATTCAGTAGGTGCCCCAACGTGACTCCTGGATGGACAGGAGCTACGCGGTGTCATGTTTTCCACTTCCTCGGTGCAGGCGGAGGCAGCTGCCGTCTGTGTGAGGGTTCAGAAGTGCAGGGATTAGGAGAGGCAGCGCTGGGGCGATCAGGAGGCCTCGGAGGCCCCTGGGGTGGTGGCAGGGCCCCTGGGCCAGCGCCGTAACAGGCGGCTGTGACTGGTGGCAGACCCCCTGGCCCCAGGCTCTCCCACAAAGGCAAGGATTAGCCCTGCCGCCCTGGCCAGCGGCCAGCTCAGATCATTTCATTTGGCCTACTTAGCTTTCCCCGGGGGTGCGGGGAGGAGATGATTCATCACTGTCTGGGGCACCCTTGTGCACAGAGGCTTCCACCCAAGAGGGGGCTGTGTCCCTGTCAGTCTGTGTGACATGACAGCCACGGTCCCAAGGGCCTCCCCACAGGAAGCCAAGGCAGCTAGGGATGACACTGGTTTGGGGTGGAGGTGTGACGGCCACTCAGAAAAGCAGCAGCTAGGACAGGAATGTGTGCTTCCTGCAGCAGGGCTCAACCGCCTGATGGGGGAGCGGGGTCATGTCTGTGCAATAAGGCTCCCACACCATCCACTCTCCTCCTGTTTCTCCTGCCTGTCTCGGGCAGGGCTGTTGGGCGAAGAGCAAAGCAGAAGCCCTGGTCTCTGTCAGCTCAGGTCTTGGACAGCTCAGAGCTTCACAGAACCTGAGAGTCCAAAGGACTGTAGACACCCTCTTTAGGGTACACAGGGCCTGAGAGGCAGAATTTAAGTGGGGTGCTACAGCCCAGAGAGGTGAAGTAAACTGTCCAAGGTCACACAGCAAAATGGAGGCAGGCTGGAACCCAGTTCTCTTGTCTTCCAGCCTAGCACCTTCCTACATCTGTCCCTGTGTCACCTGGGATCTATCCCCAGAAGCATAGAATGGTCAGAGGGACCGACAGGGAGTTGGGTGGGGGAGGGGCCCCGAGCTCTCAGGTCCCTCCCTCAGGAGGGGGCCTAGGTGGGCCCAGAGAGGGGCCCCACCGAGATGTAAGCACTAGCTGAGCCTCCACTACCTGGGGGCCCAACGCCTTGACGAATTACCACCAGCCTGATTATGTTGCCTCTCTTCCCACATTTCAAGAATTTGGCTGATTCGTTAAATATCCACGGCTGATTTCACAAAAGAACAATGGGAAGAGGGGAGGCCATGAAGATGAGGCTTCAGGCTGCAGAGCCGGCTGGGCGCCCCGGGAGGCGGCGCTGGCTGGGCTGCTGGGGATGGAGCGCAGGGTCCCGGCACATCCGCCCGGCGTTACCTTCCCTTCTGCACAAGTAATTAAGAAACACCTGTGTTTCTCTGTCAGGCTTCACGTTTGAGGAAAGCCCCCCTGCGCCAGGTAGGGGCCCCCCGTCCCCCGCAAGCCCACGGGGCAGCCCGTGGCCTCCCTCCCGCGTCTCCGAGGGGGATGCGAGAGGCCTGGGAGCCCCAGCTCCACTGAACCGGCCTCAAAATGGCCGAAGCGCCCCCAGAACTTTGAAATCAGGATCGACTCCTCGACGGGTCTCCTTGCCAACGCTCACGCCCATGCCAGCTTTCTCACAAACGAACAGCTTGTATCCCCATGAAAATCAATGGATGGAACAAATTGTATTAAATTATGTAAAATGATACTAAAGAGCACATTCTACCAGTGAAAAGAAAAAAAGTAACCCCCCAGAAAATCTTACTTTAATAAATCTAGCAAAATTATAGAAGACAATTAGGAGGAAAAAATGCTGAATTTTTATGACACTTAAAGACACATCTCTCGGCCATAAGCAGAGACGCAGGATTTATCCCCTCATAGGTCAGACAGGCGTAATTCTTTTGTGTCTGACACCTGTGAATTATTTAGCGCCCCTGTGCACCAGCCAGAGACGTCTCCTGCCTGCTCCCTCAGCGGACACGGACCCGCGCTGGGCGGCACAAACAAGCATGCATCTTTCGGAACCAAATTTCCTTCTCTTTCACATGGATATTCTTTTCCTTGGTAAATAACTGTAATTAGCATTGAACTTGCAATATAACCTCTTGCCTATATGCGGAAAAAAGCATTTAAAAATATTTTAGCCACTTCCATCCCTTCAATTCCCTAGCACAGCTGCCATTCTTTAAAAAAAAAAAAAAAATCAAGAATGTCCTAAGACATGGTGTTTAATACGTCAGGACACCCTCCTCAGCCCCCACTCCCAGAGGTCATGCCGTTCTCTAGCACACGGCCGTTGCGTGGCTGCAAGGGTGCAGAAATAATCAGAACACAGGAAGATCTCAGGTCCAGAGCACGTTTCTGTCTAGAAACGGTTTAAGCTGACTTGGGGGGGTCCCTAAATGCGGTACAGTGGGGAGAAGGCAATTTTGAATCTTGTTTCCCCACCTCTCAGCTGTATGACCTAGAACAAAAGCTTAAACCTGCCTGAGACTGTCTCCTCACCAGCAAGGTGGGTACACGCATGCCAACTACCCAGTTCTTATGAGAAGCGAGGTAATTCAGATAATATCAAACTTCCAACACAATTCCCTGCACAAAGAAAACATTTCCTAAACGGTTGCTTCTAATATTTGTGATAAGAATTGTTATAATAGTAATATAATGTATGATATATAAGATAGTAATACTGTTTGTAATGATAATCTTCTAATTGTTTATAATAATTATAATCATTTCTCCTGGCTGTGATGTATAATAGGGCCAGTGCAGGTTGACTGACTTTCCTCTTAAGCCCAGTTTGGAAAGATGTTATCACTTGGAAAATCCAAACACATGAGTTTTGAGATCAATCAGTTCTTGTGCACCCATTGGTCAAGTGAGTAATGACTCTGCCTGCAGGTCTAGGTCAGAGTGGTGCCCAGAGGGTCATACTCTGAGGGCCACGACAGTCCCTTATCACATCATGGGCAGAGCTCACCTGTGCCCAGTCACCTGCACTCACCTTGAACCCAACCTGAGCTCTGGCCCCATCCCAAGCGCTCACTGGGGGGCTTGCTGGGCCAGGCTGCCTTCCAGATGGCTGGGCCATCAGTTCTGCTCCTTAACAAACCCATAATGCTGTGCTGCCTCGGTGCTACGACCCACAGACATTCAAAACTGAACACGTCTGAAGTTAATAATGCAACTTACAGTAGATATTGGGCTTATTTATGGTTTCCCTCAGAAGATGGCCCACTGTATAGCTGATAGTATCTCAAAGTCAAGAATGATAAGAACGTGTGATAATAAGAATGCCACTGAGATGCAAAGTTACATATAGGAAGGATAAACAACAAGGTCCTACTGTAGAGCGCAGGGAATTATATTCAATATCCTGTGATAAGCCACAATGGAAAAGCATATGAAAAAGAATGTATATATTTGTATAAGTGAATCACTTTGCTGTACAGCAGAAATTAACACAACATTATAAATCAGCTATACTTCAATAAAAAAAAAAAGAATGCTACCACCTAGGAAGCCATCACTCTATATACTAAGTGCTCTCCTAGCACTATAGGATCATTGGGGCTTTGGTTCAGATTCCCGGGCGAGGTGTGGGGAGGACCCTGAGGCTCAGAGGAAGGCCCTAGATTCCAGGGCCAGGGCCAGGACTCACAGCAGGAACAGAGATCAAAGGGGGAGCTTTCCTAGATGATCCAGCGTGGGAAGGCTGGGGGCGGGGCTGACGAAACAGGGAGGAGCCTCTTAGGTGTTGTCCTGTGGCCTGTGGGGAGGGAGAGGCAGAAGCATTTGGGGCCCTGAAATCACAGAGGGCTAATGTCCCATCCGGGCCAGCAGATGAGCGGAAGGCCCCTGAAGAATTTCTCAGAAAAGAAATGCAAAATGCCACCCTGGTTTGCTGACCCTCCAGCCCCAGGCATCCTGTAAAACAGGCGTCCTCCGCCTGCCTGGTGACCCCAACAGCCAGGCTTCCAAGCCTGGCAGCGTAGCCAATGGAACAACAAATATAAAAATCCTCCCCAAACAGTCTGAAAATATAGAGGTGTAAAGCAGTGCATCCCAAAAAAGCCTCCTGCTAGAGGGACTATTTTTAAAAAGATTTTTAAGAGGTGTGAAAGTGAAGCTGTCTACTATATTTCTCCAGCAAAGCACCATATCTTCGGTTTTCTAACAACCGACACGGAGGGGGCACTTCTGGTTCACCGGTGGGCAGGAGGTCCTGCCTGCTCTTGGCCCTAAGCCAAGCGTGGCCCCAAGGGGGAAATGATGGACCTTTTCGAATTAGGCTGTCCAAGCAAACGAAGGGAAAATTGAACTCTTCTAAACACAGTTGGTTCATAGAGTCTGAATTAAGGTGAACTTTGCTGATGTCTCTGAGATTTTGCTCCTGCTAAACACCATTTAAATCTGCATTATTAGCCCCTTCTTTGGGAAAGTACAGCTGCTGCTGTACTTACAGCTTTTATATACAGCAAATTGCCAAAAACACCCAAATAAATAACAGGGAACCTATTCTTCCCGTCTGCCTAAGGGTCAGTTGAAATCAAATGGCAATAACTGACTCCCTCGCTTGCATCTGCAGGAGAAATGGACGTCTCAAGCTGAGAAGTCCATGGTGAGCTAGTTTCGGTTACTAAAGGTTTCCATTTAAATGCAGAAGCCAGAAACTTATTTACAATCTTCCGTTTGAGGGGCGTGGATATAAATCGAAGGGCAGCGCCGCAGCACACCATCTAGGGGACCGCTTCAAACAAAGTGCTTTGGTTTAAAACACAAATCAGTCGAGGAGAAGCCCCTTGAAAGGAAGGCTAGGAACATAGGTGGTGTCAGATGGTGCTGTGAGGGTCCCGGCCCCAGCCCCCAACTGTCCACCCAGCCTGGGTACCCGTACTCCCACTCTCGGCCGCTCTCCACCCCGGCTTTATGTCTGTCATAACTTCACATGCTGTCAGGTTTAAAACAAAAACATAGTTACATTAAAGCGCTGAATTACGGCTGACAGTTGTAAAGATATTGTTTTTAGGTCTGGCGTTTAGAGGCCACCCTGGATAGCTTTCAAAGAAAATGGAGCTCTCTTGAGCTCACATTTCATCTCATATGGACTGTTTGATGAGTCTGGTGAGGGAAAAGGATACTTGATTTTGGCCTCTGGGTGCCCCCACTGAGGAACGGGGCTCCACACACCCTGCTCATAACAGCGAGAGGCCGAGCATTGTCCCCAGCAGCCCCTTCCTGAAACTTTGAGATGGGAGGCCTGGTCAATTCCCCCAGGAAGGCCTTCGAATCATCTGTAATGATCTGTAAAGGAAATACTCTAACCAAATCTAGCTGCTTCACTCTTGGTGAAAATTTTGCTTTTTAATCTAGTATCTTAAACCTCCTAAAATGATCCTCCTTCCCCTCTCCCTCCCCCACCCAACAAGTATGTGAGATGCTGTTCTTCAAACCTTAACTAAAAATACTTTCAAAAGACAAACGTGATATTCTAAATGTCACCGCAGAAGACTATAAGAGCAGTTATTTTCTATTTATCACAAATACTGTCTGATGCTCTGTATCTAAAGAATACTCTTGATTAGAAAGGCCCTTCCTTTTGTTCAGTGCTTCTAAAAATATAAAGACTATTATAAAAAAAATAAAATCCTAGTACAGGTGACACAAATCTTTCCCATCAGACTTTTTAATTTTGTTGTTTTTGCCAGAATTGGGGTAGCACATTATGAGGAGGATTCAAAAAGAATAATTAAAGCTCTACATGGACACAGATCTGCCTCAGGGAGGACCTTTTATGGTGTTTTGCATTTCGTGTGTCATTCAAAAGGTTTGCAACTGGGAAATGATGTTGAACTAAAATAAGACAAGAACACACTGACTGAAATTATACCCTGTCCAATGAGTTGACACCCCTTCAGACAGCTCACCACGATGGTTCTGGAGCCACCACTGCTCTATGTGTGGATGACATTTAGACTTTGCACAGTGGCACAGGGAAGAAGCAGTCTTGGAGTAGGCAGTGTGCGCACAGATCCCAGGATGGCAGAGGAAAAGCAGAGGCTCACCTGGTACCTGCAAGTGTTCTGCCCACTGACTGAACAGGAGTTACAACCAAGCAGCTCCACTGGCCCTTCTGGGACCCAGTGTGCTTTGTTTGGTTTGGACCCACATAGTATTCTATTTTGGAGGGTTAACATTTAGCAATAATGAAATTTCACAAATGATCCAGATGTCTGGCTTCATTTTAAAAATTGGCAGCTGTGGCAACACTGCCACAACTTTCCCTTCTGGTGACACTGGAGCAGCAGAGTGGAGGCTGCCCCTTTAGGCTGGGCATATGCTCTCCAGTTTTCCACAGTACCCACCAATCCGTGTTGTGACTTGTCATTGAAACTGAGTGTCAGCCAGCATTTATCCTTACATTTGGAGTGTTCTTTTTATTATAGTAAAGAAACATTTCTTTTTACCTATACTGTTACTTTAAAAAAAGGATTAAAAAGAAGAAGAAAAGGCAGAGGTGAAGCAGCATGCTTTAAGTAGCATACAACAGAGGACTCTTCTTTGTGAAATTAAAGACAATCCCAATAGGTAGAGCTGTAAATATCAAGCCCAGGTCACTCATTTATGTCACTTGCCTGGCACCTCTGGGCATTTATTCATTCAACAAATATTTATTGAGCACCTACTATGTGCCAGGCACTGCTCTAGATACCAGGGCTATCAGCTAGCAAAACAAACAAAACTTTCTTCCTCAATGGAGCTTGCCTCACTGCAGGGAAGGGCGGGAAATTAAAAAGTACCTAGACATGAGAAATAAAGGATTCATATGCATGCTAGAAAGTGAAAGATGCTGAAGAGCAAAATTGGAGTAGAAAAAGAATACTGAGAGTGTGTGGAGTGGATAGCAACTTTGAACATGCATTTGAGTTCGTGAGCTCTGGGCTTTGCTCTTTCTGCCCTTGTGACCCCTACCAAATCTCCTGCGGGAAGTCTTCCATGACCACCTTCTCCCACACCTACCTCTAACTTCTCTGATAGACAATAGCACTGGCTAAAGGCCATGCACACTGGTCCTAATGAAGAATATACATTGAACTGCTTCAGGGACCTGGGTCCTCCACTTGGTACCATGGGGGAAGTGGAGTCCCTGCCATCCACGAGCTGAATCTAATCTGGGGATGAGGCAAGTATATTAACTACTCTCATAAAAATAAAAAGTACTGAGCATCATAAAAGAGGTTGAAAAAAAGTGGTACCCGAAGTTCAAAGGGGAAGTCATTACCTGCAACCAGAATGTGAGGTGCACTGGTGGTCCCCCCGTTTCTTCACTGCTCCACTCAGCTCCTGTCCTTGACTCACACTCAGCAAGATGCAGTCAAGTCTTCTCATTCTTCATTCGAGGCCTCAGCCTCTTTCCAAACCAATATCCCTTATTCCACTTCCTCTAGTCAGTCACCTCAGCAAATGCCTCTGCTAATGCTGACCCCAGAAATAAAAAAGGCATCAGAACCATAACCATAACCATAAAGAAAAAAAAAGAGAGAGATAGAGAATATATATCAAGAGAGAAATTTCTCCAGGAAAGTATAAGAGCATGTTGGGACATAACATGCAATAATGCTCAACTTGCATGTACAATAATTGAAATAGAAAGCCTTTGAAACAGAGTATAAAGAAGAGATACAAAGAATCAAAATGTAGATGATCAAACAAGAGAAGGGCTTAGACAGGGATGGAAGAAAAACAAAAGCCACTTTTCCAAAATAAAGAATAAAATAAAATAACGCCATTCTTTAGAAATAAAAGTCTCATTAGAAGCAGAATAAGTTAAATCGACACTGCTGACATCACAGAGATATGGAAGGGCTTGAGAAAATCAAGCAAAATAAAGTTCAAAAAATCAAGAACTAAAATTAATGATAGAAAAAAATGATAGGCAAGACAAAGGAAATTCAGCATGTGTAAGCGAAGAAAAGAATATTTTTAAAGTAACACCCAAATCAGAGATATAATAAAAGAAAACTCTCCTCAAGTAAAGGAATGGAATCTTTGGCTGGAAATTGCACTCGAGTCTTAGGAAATCCTGATGCATTTTAGATCTCAAGAATTAAAAAAAGGAACCCTATATATTCCATATTAAAACAATAACAAGTAAACAAACATATAAAACAAAAATAATAAATCAACAAAAATGTTTGAGAATATTATTAAGATATATAAAATTATATAAAGGTAAAACCATTACAATATTTAAAATACTTCTTTTCCATACTATTGGCGAAAAAATATACAATCATGCACACAACAAAACAAAGAAAGCTCAGATAATACAGCAGAAAATAGGAAACAAAATAAAGACGGAAGAAAAGTTAAAGTAAAATCATAGTACTACAACCAAATATACTGTTTGCATCAATAAGTATAAACGGGCTAATCTTACCTATTAAGAGAAAACAAACTTTCAGAAAAGGAAAACAAAATATCATGCTGCATATCTGACTCATCTGAAGCAAAGTGACTCAGAAAGATTAAAATTATGATGATTGGTAAAGGTGTAATATGAACACATACTGTAAAAGAAAGTAGGATTTTGATAATTTTATCAGGTAAGTTTAAGGTTAAAGTAAAAGTATTTAACCAGACCAGTGAAGCACTTCATAATGATCAGTTGAAGAAGACACACAAAGATCTAGTTAGGTCCTTGTGCTCCAAAATATTCACAAAGCAAAACCCAAAAAACAGAATAACAACAAAAGAATTCTTTAAAAAAGCAAAAATTACCAAAACAAAATAGTAATAGAAAACTTTAACTCATCCATCACATGTCAGGTAGATAAAAATTAGGAAGGACGTAAAAAATATAAGTAGCATAACTGACACAGTAAATCTAATAGACATCTATCAAACTCCATTCTCTTAAAATAGAAAACGTACACTCTTTCCAAATGCCTATAGAACAAGAACGGAACAATCGGTGACAGGGAAATTTGATGCATCACCAAAACCTGAGATAGATCACAGTGTCTGAGCAGTATGTATATGAATCTAGATATTAATACCTAAAACAGAAAACATAGCAAAACAACAACAAAATAAGTACATTGAAAGCCTTTTAAAGATGAAAGTTACTTGGGATAAAGTAAAAATTAAAAGGAAAATTGCAGAATCTCTGGTAAAAAAAAATTATTGCATGTCAAGGAGTTAAAGATATAATAGGGGGGAAATCATAACCTTTAAAACCTAGGTTATTCAGTAAGAAAGCAAGGAAATAAGTGAACCAAGCATTCAATTTACAATGAAGAAAAAGAGGAACTAAATATATCTTACTAAAGCAAAAAGAATTATTAGAGTGACAGAAGACATTAATGAAAAACATCTAATGAATATATATATCTTTGTAAGGGAAAACACAATAAAATAGATAAATCTCTAGCTAGCTCAGTGGTTCTCAGCTAGGAAAGATCTGTTCCCCCAAGTGACATTTGGCAATGCCTGGAGATATTTTTTGGTTGTCACAGTTAGGGAGCTGCTTGGGCACCTCACGGGTAGAGGCCAGGGATGCTGCTCAACATCCTATAGTGCCCAGGACAGTCCAACTGCGAAGAATTAAAGACAAAGGAAGGAAAGCACAAATTTGCAAAATTAGAAATAAAAATATGTATATAAACACAGGAAAAAAGAAGTACTAAACCATATATAAAATAATACATTATTTCATTTTGTGCAAATAATTTTAAGTAGATAAAATAAATATATTTTTATGAAAGTAGAAATTACCAAAGTTAACAACAGAAGAGAAAAAGAACTTAGGTCAATTTCCATGAGGAAAAACATTGAGAGAATTGTCAGAGCGCTATCTCAAAAATGCAAGAGGCCCAGATGTTTTCACATGTTAATTCTATCAAGCCCTCAAAAAACAAATGATACCAATGCTATTTTAACTGTTTAAGGGCTTAAAGAGAGAAGGAAAATCTCCTAATTCTTTTTCAAAAGTGTCATAACATTGACATCAAAACCTGACAAAGGTATAAAAAACAAGAAAACCATAAATCAATCATACCTTTCAGTAGCAATGCAAGAAATCCTAAATAATGTTTTTAAAAGTAGATTTCTGCAGTAGTACATTAAAAAAGACAACAGGCCTCAATCAAATAGAGTTGATTCCATAAATGAAAAGGTGTTTTACTATTAGGGAATCGATTAATATGACCCACTATTTTAATATTTTAACATTCTATCAAACAGAGAAAAAGTGTTTTATCATCTCCACAAATCCATAAGAGGTATTTATGAATTTAAACACAAATCCCTGATTAAAATAAATAATCACCAAATAGTCATACAGGGTGTTTTTGGAACATACATATAACAAGACGCTTGATGCTGAAATGCTCAAATCATGCACTCTGTAATAGGAACAGGCTGTCCACTGCACACCATTAATGAATATTTTTCTCAAACATGTTAGTCATTGCAATGGAGAAGGAAAAAGAAGTATAAGGTTCTAAATTTGTTTAAAAAAGGAAAGTTTATTATCATTTGTAGGTAATATGATGCCATATAAGAATACTTATGAGAAACTGCTAAAAAATATATCAGAAACAATAGGACAATTCAGCAAGGTGGCTGGTTGTAAAATGAATATTCAAATAGCAGAATTTTCTATTAACTCAAGCAATAATGAATTAGAAATACATAATTGAAGAAAAGATTTGATTTACAATGCAATGCAAAGTGAGGAAGAGAAAGAAAGAGAGAGGAGAGAAAATACCTAGAAATAAACCTAAATATAAATTTTAGGGCCTATATAAATAAATAAAAACAAACAATTGTTTCCAATGACTGAGCAACACAAATGGAAAGCCCCGTTTTTCTCTTGGGTATAAGACTCTAAGTCCTAACAATGGTAATTCTCCCTATATATTTATATGTTTATTGTATTTCCTCATCCCCCCTTCCAAAAAAAAAATTCTCCTGAGTATTTTAAGACTAAAACTCATGTAAAACAAACATAAAACTATATGGTGAAATTTTGAAAAAGAGAAAGCCTTACCAGATACTACATTAAATTATGCGTATAGTCATTAATACAATTTGGAACAGGTGCAGAAATAGTAGGCTGGTCAATTGAGTAAATGGAGAGTACAGAAATGGACGTAAATGCATTTGAGAATTTAGTAAATGATAAAGGTGCCTGTTTTAATCAGTGAAAGAAAGAAGAATTATTTAATAAATGGTATTTAGTCAACTGGCTGGCCAGTGGATTAGGGGGAAGATAAAAAAGTAACACTGGAACTAATTCTCTTCCTACACCAAAATAAAATCAAGATGATTAAGGATTTAAAGGCAAAAAATAATAACGATTATCAAAGATAACATGGAGATTAATATAAAATCTAAGAGTTAGTAAGTCACAGAAGTTGTAATATGATAGACAAATCTAAGTATAAAAAATCTAAAACCTCACTAAGATAAAAAAAATTGTAAACAAAATCAAAAGACACATGACAAAGTGGGAAAAATATTTATAACACAAGTGACAGAAAAGGGCTAATTCACGTAACATATAATAAGCTCTTGCACATCAGTGAGAAATATATCAATCATTCAATAGAAAAAAAATGGGAAAATGATATGAAAAACCAATTCACAGAGGAAGAAATATAAATGACTTATAAACATATGGAAAGATGTTCATTGTCACTAATGATTAAGGACGTGCAAATAAAGAGAGTGGGAAACCTATCAGATAGGCAAAGGTTTGCATCTTTGACTTGAGCAGTTCTACTTCTTAGAATTTGTCTTATAGGAATCTCTCGTTCATTCTCTCTCTCTTTCTCATCTAAGGTGACCAGTTATAAAACAAAAATTAGATAGATAGATATAGATTTTAGGTAGATATATATTACATATTAGACATATATATACACACATATGTATATAATTATTCATCAACAGGGGACTATTTATGTAAATTATGGTAAATCTCTATAAAAGAACTAGGAACTCTGTGCAATCATTAATAAAAATATGGAAGATGTGGAAAAATATGTGTGATATATTGATTAAGGAACAAAGCAAGGCATAAAATAGTGTACATAGTATGTTTCCAGTTGTGTTTAAAAATTAATACATGTACTCGTATATATTTGCATAGACAATATGTTGAAATATATACATTAACTATTTATGGTGATTATCAATGGAGTTAGGCTAAGAGTTTGGGGTAAGGGGAAAATTCACTTCTCATTATACAGGTATATTCTTTGGTACAGTTTGAGTTTTATGTACATGTATTAAAACAAATAAAAAGCCCTTCCTGAGTGCTCAAAAAATGATGGAGTCATGTCAAAAGGACACAGGGGCCAATTTGAGGATGCTCCCAATGGCCAAAGCTCCAACAATTTGAACAAGAAAATAATAAGAGTAATGTATTTATAACCCATAGAATAAAATAAGTATCATTGAGTCCATATGATAAAAAGCAATTCAATGGGAGAGAAGGAATAGCTTTACCTTATAAAATAATTCCAATTTAAGAAATGTAGGAGGGGCTTCCCTGGTGGCGCAGTGGTTGAGAGTCCGCCTGCCGATGCGGTAGACACGGGATCGTGCCCCGGTCCGGGAGGATCCCACATGCCGCGGAGCGCCTGGGCCCGTGAGCCATGGCCGCTGAGCCTGCGCGTCCGGAGCCTGTGCTCCACAACGGAAGAGGACGCAACAGTGAGAGGCCCGCGTACCGCAAAAAAAAAAAAAAAAAAAAAAAAAAAAGAAATATAGGAGGAGTGAGGGAAATTTAAAAAATCATAATTAGAACATCATAGCAATAATTGTTATAGGCAAGATTCACTAATGGATATAAAAATTAGTGGGCAAAAGCATGAAAATAAAAATGATATTTGTTTTGTCTCAAAGTATTCCCACATGATGCTTTTTCATTACAAAGGAAAAAATAATTCTACAGCTTAGGAGATACCATCTTAACTAAGTGATCAGAAGTTAACGTTACTAGTAAATGGGTATCTGGGGCTCACAGCCCTCCTGATACGATGTGCTGAGGGCACACAATATCGCCCCCATGACATTCTTGTCTAAAATGCATAAGGTCCATCTAATCATGACAAAATAGCAGACAAACCCAAACGGAGGGATGTTCTACAAAATAGATCGCCAGCACTCTTTAGAAGTATTCAGGTCACCAAAGACAAACCATGACTGAGGAACCGTCCCAGATTGGAGGAGACACATGATAACTACATGCAATGTGGGGTCCTGGATTGGATCCTGGCCCAGAAAAAGGATATCAGTGGGACATCAGGGAGATTTGAATAAGGTCTGTAGATTAGTTAATAATATTGTATCGAAGTTAATTTCCTGGTTTTGATAATCAAACCAAGGAAATGTAAGATGTTAGCATTTAGAGAACTCTATACTATTTTTACAACTCTTTTTGTAAGTCTGAAATTATTTGAAGATAAAAAATTTAAAAAATAATTTAAACAAATTCTTTCTGGAAGTCCCACTGGGATGAGCAATGAAAGATACAAGGTAGTTGACAGTCAATGTCATTAAATCACAATGGAAAATTCTGGGACTAGTTGGGCCTCACTGTCAGATGAGAAGGCCATACCCAGAGATCTCAGTGGGGT
Organism: Monodon monoceros; assembly: GCF_005190385.1. NCBI lineage: Eukaryota > Metazoa > Chordata > Mammalia > Artiodactyla > Monodontidae > Monodon > Monodon monoceros. The sequence goes on from NW_021701782.1 coordinate 39,565, forward strand.
GAAAGGAGGGGCCCCTTTTCTCTGGTTGACAAAGAGACAATTGGTCCCTTGGGGGGAAAAAAAAAAAAAATTAGTCAAGTCCCTTGGGAATAGAAATGTTGGGTGTGTAGCCTCAAGGGTCTGTTTGAGCCCTTCCCTTAAATCTACATACTCATAGGCATGGGTTTCAATATCCTGCTGGGTTTGGAGAACAGGGAAGATTCTAAAACCATCTCCTTCCCACTTCAGCAGTCTTGGGAAGTAACTCAGCCATTCAGTTTCCCATTTCACAATCTGTAAAATCTGGAAAATAAAAGCTTAAAGGAATCCTCCTGAAAGCACTGAATCCTTAAGATGGGATGCTCTTTTCATGATCTCAAATCCCTTTCGGAGGCTACAGCAATCACCGAGGACACGAGACCCATCCTCGATTCAGTGTGCAAAGCCAGGAATCTGAAATGAGCATTCCAAAATGCCCAGCACCAAAGAGCAAAAGAAGGTTGGTGCATTGGAGCCTTGACTCCTAGCTCCCAGGGCTGCCACCGGTTCACGCTTAAGAGATGAAAATTATTTTGAAAACCAAGGCCAAAGGCCACGGGCATATATTTGCAGCAGGTTATTGACACGAGTGTGCCATAGACCTAGCCAATCAGAAAGTAATTTTATAAACACTGTTATTAAACAGAAGGGCAATTACTTTAAGTACTGGAAAAATGTCAGGGTCATACATGAATTTTGTGGGTATCACATTTATTTGACACTCAGTGGATCAATGACTCCAAGGAAATTTATTCAGAAATAATACACACCGTGCCACCAACCTTAAAGCTAAACCTCCCCTACACAGATTGCCCAAATTTAGACAGAGGAATAATTTCTGATTTATTCAGTTTACTAAGAATCCAGAAATGCGGTCAAAGCTCTTTATACATAAAAGTATGGAAGTAATTAAGGATTATGTGGTAAGTATACAAACATGGTTTATACGACTGCATTTTAGAATGGACCCTTCTTATTTCTGTCTTTGTCAACTAAACAGAGCAGAGGTTCTAATGAACTGTAATGAGAAGTGTAAGACGGGCCCAAGGGCAGCTTCTCTGTGATGCCTGTTTGTAAACTGAATGGCCTTGAGGTCCCCCGAGTCCACACTCCCCACACTTCAGATTTCTGCTGCGGTTGAATACGTTGCTACTACCTTAGTGGCAGTTGCATGAGTGTAAGGGGAGGGGAAGCAGAGGCGCCTCCAGCAGCTAATGCTGCTTTCCATCACCTTGGAGGATAGATTTCTTGCAGTGTCAAATGGCCAGGTAGCTTATTCCACCCAACAAGAGTTTGGAATGGCTCCCAGTGACTCCAGGGGTCCCCTGTCCTCCCCTTCTCCTAACCCTGTCCTAGCAATGATAGTTCTATTTTGCATGAGTGGCCTATACCTTAAAAGGCAGAGCGGCAGAGCATGGGACGCATACAGTAGGCCCTCAATAAAGATACAGTAAATGGATGAATGATTGCCAGTCTCTTCCAGGTCGGCAAATACAGTGAGAATAAATAATAGAGACTTTTCAAGAAATGACGCTGCATTTCGTAGAGCCTAATTTTTGATAAATTTCGAGTACAACAACTTAGGCATGCTGTTCCTTCTCAGAGCTGGGCGCAGCTCCCTCTGGGTGTGGCCTTGCATGGGTGAGCCCTCTTCAGCCTCTCCACCCACTGCAACAATGACAGCGGGCAGACAGACCTTCCCTTGGTTCACGGAAAACATCCAGCCCTCAAAGAGGCAAACTAAACAGGTGGCCACTGGAGAAGGGGTGTCATAAGGGAAGCAGGTCCAGAAACTGAGTTTGTCTTAAAAGCTTGAGATAACATGAAGCTCTGTTTCCTTTTGTTTCAACAACCAAGCTTCCACTCTGCTCCTCATTCAGAGAGAAACTACACGGAAATACTTCATCCTCCAGATCAGCCGAGGGGTGACAGAGCAGCCATCTATAGTCACGCCTGCTTCCCCTGCCCCTGAAGTGGAGAGACTCACAGTGATGGGTGGCCCAGCAGGCCACTGAGGGGGTCTCTGTGAGGGAGGGGGCCAGCCCAGCCCCAGGGGTAAGGGAGGATCAGCCTCCCCAGCTTCTTGGAACTGCCCTGCCAGGTGGGAATAAATATGGTTGCCTGTCCTCCAAAATTATTTAGGTCCATTTTTTCAGACCTACATAAATTAGAAACATAGTTTTTTCTTTTTAGTTAAAAAAGGAGGAAATGTGTTGTAAATGTCCACTCTATTCGTTTGTCTCTGCACTAGAAAGACGACTCAGAGGGGCTGGGAGTGTGCTCTGTCTTTCATCTTTGTATCCACAATGCCTAGCACATAGTAGGTGTTGAGTAAATATCTGTGGCATGAATAGGTGGATGAATGAATGAATGGGTGGATGAATGAATGAATGAATGAATGAGTGAATGAATGAATGAATACCTTGAGGCCCGAGTTACCTGGTAGTGTGGCAAAACCAGTTCTACCGTTATCATAGCTATTGGCCAACCTAAATGTACAAGCCTCATTGCAGGCCACAACTATGAACCTCTTAATCGTTTTCAAAAGCTTTATAATTAAGAAAACACTTTCTGTGACTGCGTCTCTTTGGGTGCTCACAATAGCTCTGTCAGAGACGCTTGGCAAGGATTGTCATGCCCTTTGACGGCTGTGAAAACTGAGATTTAAATATGTTAGGACCTAGTCACACAGATCTTAAGATGCAGTCAGGAATGGAACTTAGATACACAAAAATACACTTGAAGCTCCTTACATACGAACCCATAAAAAGTAATTAGGAATCGCATAGGAAGAGGACAAGATGTATTTTGTTGGGTCTTGGTGACTCATACAGTAGATAATATTTCCATTTTTACATTGACGGCTAGAAGGCTCAGTTCCTGATCGGTAGCCTACCTCTTGGAGGGCAAAAAATCTTGTTTTAGTTTTGTAAGCTGCCTTAATTCTTTTCTTAGAGCTGGGATGAAGCAGGGGGCTATGATGTGTGAGGAGGGAAGCAATGGAAGAGAAAAGTAAAAATTCAATTACACTCTTATTGTCCAGAAGCGGTCTCTTTCCTGGTCGCCCTATCCATCAAACTCAGCAAGCAGCCACCATGCTGCAGCGAGCAAACCAAGAGGAGGCCAGGTGTGGACAGGGCCTTTTATCACCTGGCCCTCTCCACTTCTGGGGCTGCCTCCTGGCTTTGGGATGGGCGTCAACACATCTCCCACGGCCACACGACAGTTTTACTCTCTGTTCACAGTTCCGAGGCCACATTCTGACTGGGATGCACATTCCTTAGGCATCAAGGAAACTGGTCACGATGTCAGGGGATCGAAGGTCCCGCATCCTCTTTAGAGAGGATCACAGGGGCCTTTCCATAACAGAAGCTCAGCCAAACCATCTGTTCAGGCCCCTCAGAAAGCCACAGAGAGAACTGTGGTGATCAAGATTCCTGGTCCCCAAGCTGCCAGGACCCAGCTCTTTAGAGCCAGAAACCACACCTGACTTGACTATGTACCGCATCAGCGTCTTCTAAAGCCCCCTGGACCACGACCCAGCATGGCTCACTCTAAATCACATTTTGCAGTCACCTAGCCTACAGCTGGGTAAACAGTTCACATCTTGTAAACGCTCCAGCAGGACCACAGTCCTGATTGACTCTTTTGAAGGTCCAGAGTTGATTTCTCTCCAGCAAACTCTCATTCTAATGCACATCAGATCACCCCGTGCAACCCTCCTGGGTTTCCCGCACCTGCAGATGTCCAAGCCAAGCGTTCACTTCCTCGTTCCTCCAGGAGATGTTTACCTGCAAAAAATGGCCCAGGTAACCACTTCCTAGAAATCCATTTTGTCTGCCCATAATTACCTTTGTCAGATTTCAAGTTTCCTTCTGGTCTAGCACTTGATGAAAAAGTCCATTTTCATGTGAGTCGTACCATTTAAGATTTTGTAAATATTATTCCAAACAAATCCATGTAAAAATCAATTGTAATTTCTCTTCTATGAATTTATTGTACAAATACAAAAGTACACAAAAGATACTCGGTGTGGTATTATTTGAAATAACAGATACGCACAAGCTAATATCTTCTGTGAGTGGGCATCATCAGTACAGGGCTGGTTAAATAAATTATTGCACATAATATAATAGGATACTAGGCAACTAGTAACAATATAACTTGAGACTAAAGTCAATCCTTCTACATCTACCTCATTGTTTTTAAGTGAAAAAAGCAAATTGTAGAAAATAACTATTTTATGATTATTGTATGATCGTATTTACAAAAAAAAGAGTAAGACTATACAGTAATACAAAACATATGTATTTCTACTGTATTATATACATATGCATAGGAAAGATTTTTTCTGATAGCATATGTTAGTTTTTTTAAAATATAATTATTTAAGTAAAGAGGGGATGGGAAAGAAAGTTTTGATGAACAAAGGAGAGCTTAACTAAAATTCACAATGAAAATAATCATAAAAAATCTTCCTCACAAAGTATCAATAAAAAAGCTTCATTATGTACTTTCTAAAACAAAGCAAATGGCACATAACTTTTAAAAATCATTTGAGAGCAGGTTATAGCTGCACTCAGTCACACACAAAAAAAGTATGGAAAAGGATCTAATGGTGTTTTGCAGTGTCTTCAACTCAGGAATCTTTGGTAAATGAATTTGAAAAAAATCATTGTACTGTGGAGCTTCAAGGAAGCGAAAGGATCATTTGATGTAAGTTACTCAGTTTGCAGATGAAGGAGAAACTTGGTCCAGGAGGTTAAGCGCTGTGCAGAGAGCAGGGCGATGGCTTGGCCTGGGGCCGGTGTGCCCCATGCCCTGGCCAGCGTGCCCTGTGTCACCCTGGGGGACACCTGAGTCAGCCTAAGCACTCACTCTGACACCCATTTTCCTTTCACTTTTCTGTTCCAGCCAGTGGCTCCACTCTGGCACCTCCCTCAGTTGTTTCTGGGCTTTCACCGACAGCTACCCCCAGTGTGTGATGCACTGGTTAGACTGGCACAGCCAGCCAGCACTTTATACAGACCCTCCTCCCACCCAGACACTTCTTCCATGCAGGTCACCACGCAACCCTCTTTTTGCAGAAGAGGCGACTGAGGTGTGGAGAGGCTGACTCTCTCAAGATCACAGAGCTGGAGAGGGTTCTAGCTGGATGGGAATACACAACGTTGGCCTGCAGAGCCCAAGCTGCTTCCACCCTCCCCATGTGCACGGGCTTCAATTCCATTCACACTCGGGTCCATTCCTCCCGGTGTCTTCACTGAGTCTTGCCATTCCCTCGAGGATCTATGTGAAAAAGGAGACAACCACCTTGCCTTCAGATCGTCTTGACCGAAATTCTGCTAGGTGAGGTGTCCCCCACCTTAGGCTAGGCATTGGGAGAGGCAGGAAGATGTGGTGGGGTAAACAATGCTGACTGCAGGGGTCTCAGCACCACCCATGCCCTCAGGGCAAACCTTCCACTCCAGGCATGCAGCCCTCGGCAGCCCAGGGCCCACGCCGTGTGGCCATGAAGACCCAGTGGCCCCAGAAGAAGGCATTTGGCACTTGAAAAGAAGAGGGCACCTTTTAAAGGCCCCGAGAGGTATGTGCGTCCTTGTAGGCACATTTTCCTAGTAACATATGCTCTTTCAGTTTGCTGGCAATCTGGACATGATCTCATCTCTGGATCCCAGAGAAGGCCTGTTACTCGGAGACTTCGTTCCTCTCCCCCAACTCATGGCTTTTCAAACAGCCAACTTCTTTTTCCTCTTGAATAGCAATTTGACTCCATTGAAACATGAAGCCACCAGGGTCTGTATGAAATCATTTTATACTTGTCCTCTTATGGGGAAAAAAAAGAGAATGGAGTCATGGGGTGGGGGTGTGTTCCAGCCATAGAAGTAGGAGAGGAATCCGTCAGGTGATAGAAGCAGTTTGTCCCACCAGTCGGCTAGGGACTCTGATGTCCAAAAGCATCCTCCAGGCATCCCACAGCATCAACAGCCAGGCTGTGTAACTACCCCCCAATGAAGAGTAAGTTTCCTCATCTGTAAAATGGGGATAATCAGAGTCCTTACCCAACAGAGCAACGGTGAAGATTAAATAAGATAATGAGTATAAAAGTGCTCCAGCAGCATGAGCTGCTCTGAATACGTGGACTCCTGCCTTGGGAGCCTGCTGTCTCTGGTTGTATTCCTTGTCCAGAAGCCCCACTGGGCAAATCCATTCTCACATGGAGGGCTGGGGACCAGGATTCCTAGCTCTGCCCCAGGCTTGCTGAGCAACCTCAGGCCAGTCACTCACCCTCTCTGAACCTCAGTTTCTGCATATGATAATGAAGTGTTGATTTAATTACCTTAGCAATTTGCTACTTTTTTTTTTTCTTTCAGGCTCAGTAGTTGTGTGGCATGTGGGATCTTCCCGGACCGGGGATCGAACCTGTGTCCCCTGCGTTGGCAGGAGGATTCTTAACCACTGCGTCACCAGGGAAGTCCCCAATTTGCTACTTTTAAATTAGCAACATTGCCTTTGATTCATTCCCCAAGCCCCACAAACTCAATTTGTTGATAAGATTGTTATCTACCAAGAAGAAGTTAACCTATTGTGTAATAACTAGTTCATTTTCCCATGCTAACTCATCAAAGGCATCGGTGACCGATGAGTGCCTGTGATAAGAAAGAAGAAACCAGTGGGGCTGATAGAATTCTCACCAAAAACATTGGACATTTTAGTGAAGTTCAGCAGCCTTCTTTGTAAACTTACATTGTTAGTTTATTTTATATTTTCCAAATAAAAAAACATTCTTCTTCTTATAAATTTAATATATACTCATTATAAAAATATAAAATAATACTCAAGTATATAAGATAGATGTGTAATATAGACTTCAAAATGTTTCCATGCATATATAAATGTGATAAATGTACATATTTTTACAAAAGTGAACTTTATGATGTATATTTTCTGTAACTTTTTAAAAAAACTTAATAACATATTATTGGCAGACTTTCATATTTATCCACAGAAATGTATTTTATCATTTTAGTGCTTTACCAATTATCCAACACGCTGCTATCCCTGGCCGTCGGGGCTGTTTCCGTTCTTCTGCTCTTGCACCCAGCAGGGTGTTGAACATCCCTGTGGCTTACTCTGGGTGCGTATTTAATTATTTACTTAGTTTTCAGTTCTAGAAATGAAATTGATGCTTCCAATCACATGTACTTCTTTTAAAAAGAGATTTTACTATGTGCAGTACCATCTTATGAAATCGCCCTTTTTAAATAATATACCAAACTCTACTCCCATCATCAGTGTTCTTTCTTTAATTAATTTTTAAATTATATATTTAATTTTGTATTTATTTTGTATATATTTTGTATTTGTATTTTGTATATATTTAATATATGCAAAATAATTATCCAAGGTGAACAATAAGATTATGATAGCAATAAAATGAATATCTAGATACTCTTCACCTGGCTCAGAAAACAGAATCCACAGTGTTTTTATAGGTAAGCACATGGCTTTTATTTGTTCATTTAAAATGACTTGAAAAGTGCAAGCCATCTGTGCTACCTCTACAGGGCCTGTGGAGTTAGAGAAGACAGGCTGAGCACCAGAAGGTCTGACAATCCCTATAGTCACAAAATTCTGCTGTTTGTCCATCCATCCATCCATGCTTTCTTTCACCCATCCATCCATCCATCCATCTATTGTTCTCGGCGGGTGTCTGTTGAATGCTTCTCCTCTATTTCAGGCACTGTGCTGGGCCCTGGGATTCAGGGATGAGCAAAGCGGGCACAGGCCATCCTCCTGCAGCCTCCAGTCTAGAGCACTTGGCAGACATCAAACGTGTCTGTACCACAAACACCTGTGTAATCACAATGATGCCTGACTGTGTGAGTGAGAGCAGAATGCCAGGACGGCAGGAGAGCCGAGGGCAGGCGGGCTGGCCCAGGCACAGCTGGCAGGCCGCACTGCCACTGCCACCTAACACCACATCTGACCACTGCTTCCAACCACTCTTTGCTTGTCTGGGGTAAGGGATGGTTGCCTGGCTTGTTCCACCCAGTGTGAAGATCTATTTAGCAGTATTATTTTTAAGCTGCTTTTCAAAGGCAGCTTGCTCCCTGGACCCGGGTCACAGCAGCCACAGTCCATGCAGAGGACACCTCCCCACGTTGCACAGAACTGTATATTGATTAGGGTGCTCCTACCTGGGCTCCTCTACCAACCTGCTCCTGGAACCCTGGGACTGTTCAGTCAGTAGCCTGGCTCCTTTGGACCAAGTCCCTAAATTCAAGCAAGATGAAGGTATGTACACAGGCTTGGTGGCACCATGGGGCCCCTGAGCTTTCACCATCACTGACTGAACATCTTTGCACAAGCTAATTTTCACAGGGAGAACAATGAACACCCACCCAGTCATGACTTCTGACATCCACGGGAATTTGGTTGCCAAGGGCTCTAAATGTAGCTCTGAGTATGAGGAAATGTATTTGCGCTGTATCAGCATGCCACATGGCACCCAGGAATGGCGCTGCACAAGAGCAGGGACCTCCTCTGCCTCGCTCCTCATTGTGTCTCCACTGACTTGAACAGAGCCTGGCATATAGCAGACGCTCCGTATCTTTGAGGAAAGAATGAATATAAACACCAAACCCCTGAGCGTATGTTAATATCCACCGGTCTTTCTGCATCTCATCATCGCATGCGTGAGCACCCAGGGCCCCACCCTGCACCCCAATCCTGTAACCACTGCAGATAAAAGTTGTGGGTGGACTGAAGCTTTCCAACAGCACTTTGCATGCATAAAGCTTTAATCACGTGCTCCAAGGTGAGCTGGGGATGAATGGACTCCACTTCCTGAGGACCACAGAGGCATGATATTTTCAACACCCTCCATTTTCCTTCTTTGGGCCAAGGAAGTTCTCACCCCTGGCTAGAGAGCTCTAGAGTGGAGTTTCTGAGCTCTTCAGAGTCTTACCAGCCTCTCCACTTCATTGTGTCACCAGCTCCTCTCAGCACCACACAGCCAAACTGCAGAACTTGGGAGAACAAGTTCCTTCAGCAAACACTCCCTGCCCCAGACCCTTTCCCACCAAGGCAGCTTGACCACAGCCTTCTGGGTCTCCTGTACTTATACCCATGGCTGCCCACTCTCACTCAGAGAACAAGGTTCCCACATTGCTTTGTGTTTCTCAGGGATGGATGCCAGGAAGTAGTTTGAACTCCTTTTGAGAGTCACAGGTCCATCCGAGGACCTGATGGCATCTGTGGTTTCTTTCTCATTACAGAGATGTCCATATTCCAATATGGCTTCAATTCAGGGGTTCCTGCGGTCCCTGAAACCGGACATGGGCCTTCCTCAGGTGGTTCAGATACCTTGACCCGGTCCTCTTCCCAGGGGCTGTGTCCAACAAGCTGAGGAAGAGGGTCCTATTGTACCATCGATCTTCTGCCCATATACCCTGGCATGTGACTTTGTAGACTGCAACCCGAATGGAATCTTGCAAAGAGCCATGGGTTCGTATGTTCACTGCCAGATTCCCAGCACCTAGAATGATGCCTGGCACTCGATAGAAACTCAGAAAATATTGCTGGAATGAGTGGAGAATATAGTCACAGGTAGATCACTTTATCTCTCATGCCTCAGTTTCCCTATATGTCAAATAAAAGCTTAGGTTTAGATGAGCTCTCTGGTAAATTCCAGCTCCCAAAGTTTATATTTTGGGTTCCAGTGTCCTCACCCAAGGAACATGGAAAATCTGGGGAAGAGCCCTCTTCTGGTTCAACCATTCCCTCAGCCTGGTCTGACTTTTTAGCCAAAGACTTTCCCCAGAAAACAGGGTCTAAATACCAGCTGCACCCAACTTCAAGAAAACTCCATAAATAAAAGTCAGAAAGTAGTCGCTCAATCAACAACAAAAACAACAAATAAAACAACATTTCACTTTACAAAAGAGCTCTTTTTCATAGGTCCACACTCAATGCGGTGGACAAACTTCAAGCTGAAGTGTCTGGTGTCCGTCTTTTTGAAGAAGGCCTCTACAAAGTCAATCCCATCCGAGTCTGTTACTAGCTACGGGGGGACAGTGGGGATACGGAACGGGACACACAACAGAAGTTTTGAGCACCCAGGACACCCGGCACCTCAGCCTGCTGGGACTGCTGGCCAGGCTGTGTCCTCATCCAGGGCTCTGCTTGCCGACTTGCAAGGTGCTGGACCTTCTTCCTCCTCTTATGAGCTTCAGCAGTGCGTGTTCAGTATGTGGGGAAGGACAAATGGGGGCTGGATGAGGAATGCCTGGACCCAAAGAAACATCCTAGATGCCTTCAAGGAGTGATGGGACTCTGATTCTGTTTCCTCAGCTCTGGCCTCAGACAGCACCTCAGATCACAGTTAGGTTTGCAGTTTGTAAAAACAAAGATCAGTAAACAGCTCGGAACATTTTGGAGTAGAATACAGGCCCAGGGTCACTTTTCTTCCAGTGACACTTGATGATGAAAATTGTTACATTTTAAACATGACACGCACAAGGCCAAGAATAAAATCCAGAGTGGGGATTTGTCACAATTTTTAAGGGAACCCAATGGCTTTTACGGAAACCAAAAGATGAAAGTCCCACTAGTCCACAAAACAGCCCGTGAATAGGGCAAAATGCCTCAAGGTTGCCAGGGAAAAGGAACACAAATATGCTTTGTGAAACTTACAGAACCTCATCAGGTCCTCTTCTGTCCTTCCATTGTTGTCCAAATTCAATGCTTCGCTTGTAACTCTCATTTTTCATACAATTAGAAAAGAATATACAATTTCTGCCTTGTCCTGGGAAGGGATGCAAATGGCCCAAGTGTGAAGAACTGGATCAGTGCATTTTCTAGGTTACGGTCTGCGGGCCAGGGTAAATCGGGAAAAGTTTACTGAGTGGATAAAGGGATGAATAAGCAAAGTCAGAAGGAAGGAAGGGAGGGAGGGAGGGAGGGAGGGACCTTTTTTCCAAGAAAATTGACTAGTAAACTAAGAATACAAACCACTGCTATCCCTAAGTTTAAATAGAAAATATAGTATTTTTAAATTAGAACTTCAGATTAGAGTTTTGCTGGTATATCACAATGAGTCATTGAAAATAACGTTCCACTGGATAATCATCATGTTTACTCAGATCAAAACATGGCAGAGTGAACAATCTTTCTGTGGCTGGGAGTCGCCTGGCTAGATGGAGTGGATAATTACGCTTCATTCTCCCTCCGCCACACCTAACCATTTGCTTTCCTTTCATTTTGCCTTCATTACCCAGAAAATTAAGAAGAAAGTGGAGTCCCTAGGTTTTGGCATAATCTAGACAAGGATATATATTTGGTGTGGCTTTAACAGGGGTTTTCAAAAGTCCTTATGGGGCTCTGAATGGAGGTGTTTGCATGGTCCCAGGGGTCTCTGTAGTGATTCTCCCAGGATGGGTACTTGGGAACCTATGTCTTCCTTCAGGTCTTCCTGACCTGAGTCATGTTACAGCTAAACTGCAGAAAACTAGTGGGAATTTCGCCAGCTCTACCAATGATGCATGCCTACTATGTATCCATACCAGTTCTGAGTATTGCATGCACAAGTAAACCACGATAACAACAACTGCAGTAGCAACATTATTGAGCATTACTGTGTATTTTACACATGTGGTTTCATTCAACTCACGAAGGTAACTATTATCTCTAATTTAGAAACCAAGACAGCAGCAAGCAATGTCACCCTTGGGTGACACAGAGGAGCCAGGTGTCAGGTGCGGGCATCTGACCCCAGCACCTATGCTCTTAACCACTGCCCTATGCTACCTTCCCTCGCATAACCAAAGACAAGGTAAATTCAGAGTCATTGAGCATCACCCAGGGACCAAGCCTTGCATTGTTGCCTTCACTCCCATCATCTCATAAAATCCCATGTACCCCTTGAAATAACCCTGCCAGGTTGGTGCTATTGGCCCTGTTTTCTAGAAGGAGAAACCCAAGCTGGTCAAGGCCGTGCACTCCATCTGTTTCCAAAGCGTGTGCTGCTCGTACCACGAGTGGACAAAAGCCCTGTGCGTCCTGTGGTGAACTTAAGGAGAAGAGACCGAAGAAAGAGCAGTAGCTCAGGACCAAGGGAGACAACATTACAAAAGTCAGCCAAACCGTGAACCCCAAGCCCTGGGTTGGGGGATCCGGGGATTGCTCTCTGACCCTGGCGGGCTCCACCAGCCATGTGACTGGTCCAGGGACAGGGGTCTTCCAAGACCAAAGGCCCAGACTGACTGGCCGAGGAAATTTAGGGGATCCAGCCACAATGCAAATGTCCCCGCCTCTTTTACATAAGCTCACAGAAAGCAGAAAGATTCTGCTCTTGAGGATTTGCTCTTTGCATTACAAGAGGAAACAGCCCCAAAATGTAATGGGCTCATCATAAAGGCCAAATCAGGTGGATGGAGAAACCAGTCCAATAATGGGAGAGTCTTCTTTTGCAGGGAGATTTTTTTTTAAGCTTAAAAAAAAGAGAGAGAATATAGCATATGAAATCTGCCTCATTTCACAGCCTCATCAAACCTATGTGGTCATCAGACCAAAAAAAAAAAAAGTTTCCTTAAATATTGCACGACCGACGACTTGCAGAGCCTCTTTCCCCCATGGAACATTACTTTTTTTTTTTCTTTTTGCAGCTTTAGAAAAATAGATAATTACTTCAGTTAATTTCAGCAAAACAGTTCAAACTCATCAGGGCTGAACAAGTATAATTTACTGCTCCTTCTGACTTATTGTTGTGACTAGATGTGGATTGATGATTAAAGTGGTAAACAGTAACATTTCTGTAAAATGGCTGACTCGGCTGCCAGCGTGTCAGGGGAGACACCTGCCCCAATGGCTGTGCCGGGATTGTGCCTCTGCTCTAGGCTGTCAACAGAGAATATAAGTATTTGACAAGGTGTTATCTAATTGTGTTTTTAAAAGCCACGATACATACATCTTTTAATGTGTCACTTTAAGCAGCCAGAGAATTTCTTTTATTAAAAAGTACAAAGGAAAAATGAATGCCTTGCATTTTCTTTTTTCTTCCCTCTCCCTCTCTCTGTTATTATTTTTTTTTTTTCCTTTCCCTTTCCAAGCTCTGCCCTTTTGCCGTCATTCGGTGGAATATATTTTGCTCTTTAGTCAAATTGGCTTTTATTTAAATGGTTGCCCAAAATAGCTCAGCCACATTAGGACTATAAGAAGAAAGAACGGTATGTCCCACAGAGGGTCTTTGCTCTGGTCCTGGTGGGAATTAGCCCGTGGTAAAGAAGGCAAAGAACAAATCTTCCCTGAGGCTCTGCGCCCTGAAAGTGAGGGGTCACTGGGACTTCCTTGAAAGTGTGAACCTCGGAGACACCCCCCCAGGGGTCCTCTCTCATCATCCCCCGGGACTCCGTGCTTCCTTTCCCCTCTCTCCTGTCTCCTTCCCCCTGATGTTTGTCCCAGGGAACACTGAACCCCAAAGAAGACAGGTCTCCTCCCGCCCAGTAGTGCAGGCAGTTGCTCGGAAAGGACAGCAGCCAGTCGGGGTAGGTCCTAGGTAGGCACCTCCAGCAGGACCACAGAAGTCGATGATGCCCCGCAGATTTGGGAGTTTGAAAGAGCCAGAGAGAAGATTTGATTCACAAAAACCACCTGGAGAAGGCAATCGGAGGGACAAACACACACAGTCCATCAAGAATGGGGGTCCTGCCACCATCACCAGGTCCTGAGGGATGGCCGCTTAGAGGGCCGTGCCCATTGTCTCATCACATGTGGGGAAACCCAGCCCTCAGATCGCAGTCAGAAAGCAGAGGTCACGCCTGCAATTCAGACCAACCCAACTCCTCAGGCCGGGCCAGCCCAACTGCATTTTGCCTCTGTGGTTCCCTGGCCCTGCTTGGGGAACCGTTTCTCTGCTGTGTCCACCACACCGCCTGCACCCAGGGCCCTGGCGGGAAGCATGTGACACAGGAGACCAACCCTGGAGGAGCCCGCCTGCTGTGGGCAACCCTGAGCACACACTTGAGGGCTTCAGGGCACCGGGAGAGAGAGGTTTCCTGGGGAAAATTGGAAGTGGTCCTGGGGTGCCTCAAATCCCACTGCTCAAATCCATACCCAGGTACATCTAGACTGTTCCTCTGGGCCAGGCTGACTCAGATATTGGCTTCAGTTTTCGCTAAATTGAATGTAAGTTTCTCTCCTGAGAAAGACAGAAGAGGAAGAAGAAATAGGGAGGTGAAGATGCAGGGCAGGCCAGCTCACTGCCACAGGGAGTGGAGCAGGACCCCAGCCAGGGACCGCCTGAGCAAACCTCTAGCAGGCTCCACTGGGCATCCTGGGGATAAGGGCCTGAAGATCTGATCAAAGCAGCTGTTTAAGCTGCCACAGTCAGTGTCACGTAGTGAGTCAAGCAATTTGTTACCAGTTATGCAAAAGAGGCAGCAGTCAGTGATGGAGGAAGCTGAGGAGGAAGGTGGCAGGCAAGCCTCGGGGTTCATCCTGAGAGCTGGGCCAAGCCTGAGCAGGCAAGGAAAGGGTGGTGACCTAGCCCGGCTCACAGATGTCTGCCCAGGCCACGGCCCGGAAGGCAGCCTTGGAGACCAGGCTGGGGTGGGCCCTGAGACCTGACCCCTGCCTTTCTGCAGAGGCCCCCAGGGGTACCCTTAGGTGCATTAAGGAGCACAGCCGCTAACATTGTGTGAACAGATCCTGGGTCAGGCTGGGAGGCTGGGTCAGACAGGCTCATGTGCTGGGCATGGACAGCCGTGGGGAAAGATGAGGTCCACAGCAAGCAGTGCTCTGAACACTCCTCCAATATGGACTCCTCCATATTCATTGCCCGTCTGGAGAAACTTAGAGAAAGGGCTCTGGATCACTGATTGGGCTTTGGTCTTGGACAATTTTAGTGCATGGTAGCCCCGTGGAAGATGCTGGTATAGACACAGCTTGTAAGGCTGAGAGGATGAGACTGAAAGATGGGGCCATGGGGCAGTTGATATCTTGAGGTCTAGCCTTTTTCTCTTTTTCTTCTCGGAAACTCCAAGGCTCTACTTTGAAGGGTTCACTCTATCCAGCTATCTCATGCCCTCCAAATGCTCTGAACTCTTGCCAGGCCAGCAGACCCAGATCTCAAGCCCAAGTCTACCTGGGAGGTCACTGCAAGGTGGGCAGGTGATTGACCCTTGACTGACATCTAATCTTCCTTCTTAGAGTCTTGGAGCCTCAAGTGAGGGTGGGGGAGTGATGGGAGAGACAAAGGACAGCAAAACTCCATTGCCTGCAAGCCTGCCAGCTGGGGTCAGAGCCAAGACTGGCCTTGCCAAAGACCAGAAGCGTTTTGCTTTGCCAAAGAGTCACAACCATATTTGCTCTGCCTGCCTACCTTTTCAGGAAATGCTCCATTTCCGAAAGTGGAAACCATTCATGAGAGATGGTACATTTGGGATGCTGGCCAGGGCTGGGTTATCTGCAGCAGCATGGACAAGCGCTCACGGGGCCATCCGTACAGAAGGCTTGGGGAACCTGTCCCAGGTCTTCCCCCATCTGGAATATTGGGTGACTCAGCTACAGGGCAGCAGATGGCCTTTTCGTCATGGCTCACAGGAGTTCTCTTCATGACGATCCTTCCTGGCTGCCTAACGGACCAGCAGGATCCTCCCTGGAGTTTTCAAGGAAGTGGCATTTACTCCGAGGGAGACCCCAGTAAAACTGGGATTGACCTGGAACTGGATCCAACACCAAGAAACAGAAGCCCAGCAAGCACTGGGAAAGGCGAAGAGAGCAGGGAGGCCCCACGGATCCATTTGGACAACCCTCCTCTTGTTCCCACCCTCACACTGACAGATGCAGGTATTCTGAGTGGTTTTAATGCCACGTGGTTTTCACACAGCATCTTCTCTCTGATCCACCAGGCTGTAGTTATAAATACTTGATAACATTTGCACGAAAGGATCTTTTTACAACAGGTTTAATGAAGGGTTCTGCTCCAGAGATATGGGAGAAGATACTGAACCTCACGATAGCTTCTAAGTGGTATGAACGTGAAAAACCTCAGCAAATAATAAGCGCATTTCAAGCTTTATACCTATCTATTTCACACTTTCTTTAATATACCAATTATTCATGTAACACCTAACTGAGAAATGTGTTATACCTAGCAATCACTTATAAGAATTTGCTAAACAGTGGCACAATGGATGTGTCCATCACCCAATCATTTATCATCCTTCTATAACCATGAACTTGCTGGCAAATGAGGGGTAAAGTTGATTTAATCTTCGGGTTTAGAAAAAAAAAAACAGAAGATATTTGTGA
Source organism: Monodon monoceros (assembly GCF_005190385.1). Lineage (NCBI taxonomy): Eukaryota > Metazoa > Chordata > Mammalia > Artiodactyla > Monodontidae > Monodon > Monodon monoceros. Next base: position 55,897 of record NW_021701782.1, read on the forward strand.
TTATGAGACATTTGCTTTTCATTTCCACAGCCAGTTAGGAGTCACAAACATGAAAATCCGTTATGAAATGGTGTGTAACGTGTGACCGCGTCTTGTTCAGTCAATTAGTGAGCTGGACTTGAGTGTGCTGTTTACCCGACGATCTGCATCTCTAGTCTGACAAAAGTAAAGAAGATATCCAAAGAGACGGGGAATGGGTTGAGGGATGCCTTGATTCTGCCACACTTCGTATCCAGACACCCACTTGCCTGACCCACTTTCATTCCACATCCTAAAAATGGGCCCAAGAAAAGGAGGCAATCAGACAAGTTGCCAGAAGGGGGGAATAGGAGAATCCCACCGCATTCCCCAGGTTGACACCCTTGGCTTAGACCGTCTTTCCAAGTTCTTCTCCTCGAAATCTTTTGTGCCCCCTTGACACCTTGATGCAACACCGGTGATAATTTATCCCAAAATGGATGCTATTTTTGCTTTGCCAGAATTTGACACATAGTGACTTGTGTATGGAAATTACCCTGCACATCTGTATTCTGATTATGACATTTAGTGCAAGGGTCATGAATAATAATATTGCTAAATATGCTTATTGCCATCTATAAATAAAGGTTATCACACCAGAGAAGGTTTTGTTTTGGAGCGGCAGAACAAGGCAGGTTAGTTGCAAGACAATAGAGCTTTAATTTTAATATGAAGATAAATACTTAAATTTATAAATATGCAAATGATTTCCAAAGTGCAGGAAAATGCATCGCACCGTACTTGTTCAGGAAGTACTAAGCTTTCCAAGCCGCACTGGGAAAGTTTTCCAAGGCCACCTTGTGAATGTTGTAAACAAATTCTGAACGGCAGGGCCCCTCTCCAAGGCATGTGTTTCTCTTATATTTTTAATAAAATTACAGTTTGTGATGGAAAGCTCAGGTCAACCTATCGTCCCTTCCCAAGTTGCTCCAGTGACCCATCAAAGCTGGCTGTGACTTGGAGGGGTGAGTCGGTATGGTTGAATGGGGTGGCTGAGGGAGTGCAGGAGGGAAGGAAGTGGCAATTCTGTAGAGTGTGAGCAATGAGAACATCCCAGACACCTGCCCTGACATCTCAAACCTGACCGCTGCTTTTGCAAGGGGAATGGCCATTTCTCCTCTGGTGTTATCCGCTTCTGCTCTGAACTCTCTGCCACCAGACAGGCAGGGGCATCTGTCTTTGCCTTTCCTCCGTGAATTATCAGTTTTCTGTCAGCACTGATCCCACTAACTGGGAAGCAGAACTAGTTGTGCCAGGCTCTCCCCTCTGTGCACAGCTGGGACCTGCACAGGGCAGTGTGGCTTAGGACACACCAGAAGCCTTGGGTCTTTTCCATCCTCTGCAGGCAGCTCCTTGCCACTTGCCCGTTCCCTGCTACCTGGGAAGATTTTCAGTCATTCTTCCCTATGGCCAGCCTTCCCTCAAAGAGCTGGCCATCACAGAGGCTTTATTTGTAAGTGCTGGCTTAGTAAGAACTACAGAAAACAAACCCTAGACGTGGAAGGGTCCTCTGAGACACTCGCGTCCACACCACTCACTCTGCAGCTGGGGAAACTGGCCCTAGACGATAAAGGGGCTCTGGAGGTAGCTGATACAGTGACACCTAAGCCCAAGTCTTCTGGATCATGTTTCCACTCTTTCTGGGGTTGCAATATCCAGGAGAAAGAGTGGTGCCTATACCAGTTCTACAAGAGGATTGTAGACTCTAGTACAAGCTGACTGCATGGACAGGACAGGAAAGGTTTAAAATCCACTGTAGGACCATTTTCAGGGAGATGATAGGAAAAGAAAACATAAGAGCACTTATCTTCCTGAAACCAGAGGCAAAGCAAAGGCTTTGAAGTCCAAAAGAGCCATACTGAAAGGCAACTGGCACCACAGAAAGACTTGCATGTCACCCATTCTCTGTGTCCCAAGACATCAGGGACCAAGAGTCCTGGGAAGAGGGCTCCAGAGGAAGAAGCTTCACTATGAGGACACTGTCAAGCTCACCCGTACCACGAGTCACCAGGAAGAGAGGAAAACACTCCAGCATCCATTGAGGGTGTCACAGTCTGCAAGCAGCAGATCAAAGGGCCCGTGAAGAAGGTCCAGGGCATGGGCATGCCCCAAGTCGGCACCGACCGGGTGAAGAGGAGAAGAGGCAGGGTTGACTCTCCCAGCCATCAAAAGTGGGTCACCTGGATGGATCCAGAGGGCTGACTCTAAGTATAGTCAACTTTTCACTATCTTAAAAGAAGATCCTTCGTGACAGCTGCTGACAGCACCCTACCCAGACTCCACTCCACACACACCTCTGCCACCAAAGGCTGCTGGGAGGGACGCCCAGGAATTGCTGTCAGAAGGCATTTTTCAGGACATGGAAACATGTGTAGCCTACATTCAGGGCTGGCTGGAAGTGCCAGAGGGTTCATTCCCCTTGAAGAAACCCCCAACTAATGGGGAGTGGAGAGTCAGGGGTTAAATGCCACAGCTTCCTGGCTTCTCGACTGGGAAAACTCTGAGGCACATTCTCATTGTCTTTTTCTGTCCCCCAGTGGAACTCCAGTTGGCCACCATAGTAACCGGCTTGAGAATATACCCTTTTTTATTCCCTTCCCTTCCTTGCCTCACTTCCCCACACCCCTCCCTGTTCTTCCTGAGATCATCCCAAATAAACCACTGGTACTAAACTCTCAGACATCCACAACCTGGGGATGGTCCCTAGAAGGAGATATTTGATATCAGAACCAGTTCTTTCAACAGCAACGACAGTC
>NW_021701783.1:0-1781 GCF_005190385.1 Monodon monoceros
GAAACCACTCAGACGGCGCCCTCTCCCTCTTTCTCTCCCTAGGGAAGAGAAGAACGATCATCAATGGCTAGTGACAGCTGCAAAGACAACGCCAAGAGCCAGCTTCACGCTCAGGAGAGAACACTGCGTCTCCTCCTCGTGGCTTCGGGTGCTCTACACGTTCAGAGAAACTTCTCTAGTAATGAACTATAGAAATGATCCCTGAAAGTATAGTCTTGACCCTGGCTCGCAAGTCACTGCTGGGTCTGTGGGACCCGCACACTTTACACTGAGGGCGAGATCGTTTCCCCGTTTCTAAGTCTACTGGAAAAAAGAGAAAGAGCTCTTCCAATACAATCTTTCAAATGCTATCACTTACCAACTCATTTTAACATTTTAACTGGAAATGTAATTTAACAAGTTTTAAAACAGCCACACTTAATTAACATAATACTGAATGACAGCCAATGACAACCCGCGTCTTTAAAGCCCAGGAGGCGTTCCCTCCACAGATCTGGTAAAACCACCTCGCCCCTGACAAGCTATAAAGGAAAGGGTGGGCCGTTGCCTTTGCTAGTGAGAACCTAGCTGATTCCATTGAGCAATATATATCTTATAAGTTTCATTCAAGGCTGTCCTACAAGTTTGACTTTCAAACTCTGGTAAGAGGTCACCATGACTGAGGCAGGGGCAGGGGGACTGGGTGGCTGAGAACCAGCGCCGGAAGGCAGAAACTTTTGGTTTTTACCACATGACCGTACTACCTGTTCACACTTCCTGAGTTTTTAAAAGACACCTGGTTGCTGCATCTGACATCATTTCTTCCCTCCACAAATACCTGAGTGCCAGCTACGACAATACTAGCTACCATTTATCGTGAGCTTGACAGGCACCGGTCATCGTTCTAAGTGCTTTAACTATGAGATCAATACAAGTATATGCCAGTTTTATGGACAGGGGAACTGAGGCACAGAAAGGCTAGGTAACTTGCCTGAGGTCTGTTAAACAGCCGAGCTGGTAGGTGTCACCTTAACCATCATCCCAGTTTTCCATGTTGTAAAATAAAGACACTCTAGGCACTGGGCAAACAGAGGCCCCTACTCACAAAAAGCTTACATTCTAGTGAGGGAGGGAGCTGACAACAAACGCCCAAGAGGATCAGAGGATGAGGCATGCAGAGGATTTTAAGTGTCGAAACAGAGAGGGACTTGGTGGCTACTTTAGATCTGGGTGCTCAGGGAAGGCCTCTCTTTGGAGGTTGCATTTAAGCAGAGAAAACAACGAATGGAAGGCAAAGACCCAAGGAAAGGAACAAGGTTGTGTGTTTCAGCAACTGAAGACAGCTGGAGAACACAGGGTAGGAGGGAGGGGGCAGGTGCAGGCAGGCAGGCAGGTATCTGCGGATTTTCTAGGCAAGGCCTGGGGAGCCTGGATTTTAAGTGTGAAGGGAAGCCACTGGGAGGTCTGAAGCTGTGGAGACCACTTCTGAGGCCACTGCCACCGTGTCTGTAGGAGACAGCACGGTGGCTCGCATTTGGGCTCAGCAAGGAAGAAGGAGAAACGTGGGCTGTTCCGGAAGTTGAGTTGACAGGATGGGACTCCCTGGTGGACTTGCTGCAGGAGGTGGGGTGGGGTGTCAGGGAAGGAGGTTTCAAAGGCTGACATGTTGGTTTGTGCCTGGAACAACTCAATGGATGGTGCCGCTACAGGGAAGACTAGGAAGAGACAGGAATTTCTCTTCTAAAGGAGGGGCTGCCTCACAATGGCGGAAGGGAGTGCTCAACTACCCTACTTGCTTTAAC
>NW_021701784.1:0-1274 GCF_005190385.1 Monodon monoceros
TACTAAGCCTCAGACCCCTTTCAAATTTTGTCAATTATCCCAATCACGTCCTTCATAATAAAAGGATCAGCCCAGCGTCACATGTTGCATTTAGTTGTCCTGTCTCTTTAGTTTTTTAATCTGGAAAATTTTCTCAGGCTTCTCTTGAATTTCATGAACGAGAAAATTTTAAAGAATATGGATCAGTTACTTTGTAGGATTTAGCTGTTTGTATTTGTCTCATGATTATTCAGGATATGTGTAGTTGGCAGGAATAACACAGTGGTGAAGCTCTGTCCTCTCACTGCTTCCTATCAAACAATTTTGGCAAACTTTTAACTTGTAACCTTACTGGAATATTATTTCACTCATTTGATTAAGGTGTATCACCCGGTCTTCTCCACTGTAAAGTTATTTTTTTCTCCTTCATTATTAATCATTTTTGTGGTAAGGCACTTTGTAATTATGTAAATATCCTGTTCCTCATCAAACATAATTTATTCAGTTTAATTATTTAAATCAGTATGAACTCATAGACTCCTATTTTATTCAATTGACTATGTTTCTACCATTATTTATTTTGAGGCTTAGATTGTTCTAGATTTGTCCAGTGGAAACCCCTTCAGTTTGGCTTCTATATCCTTTGATATTTCCCAATTATTCTTTGATATCTCCCTTCTTTTTTTTTTAACATCTTTATTGGAGTATAATTGCTTTACAATGGTGTGTTAGTTTCTGCTTTATAACAAAGTGAATCAGCTATACATATACATACATTCCCATATCTCCTCCCTCTTGCGTCTCCCTCCTTCCCACCCTCCCTACCCCACCCCTCTAGGTGGTCACAAAGCACTGAGCTGATCTCCCTGTGTTATGCGGCTGCTTCCCACTAGCTATCGGTTTTATATCTGGTAGTGTATATATGTCCATGACACTCTCTCACACCGTCCCAGCTTACCCTTCCCCCTCCCCGTGTCCTCAAGTCCATTCTCTACATCTGCATCTTTATTCCTGTCTTGCCCCTAGGTTCTTCAAAACTATTTTTTTTCTTTAGATTCCATATATATGTGTTAGCATATGGTATTTGTTTTTCTCTTTCTGACTTACTTCACTCTGTATGACAGACTCTAGGTCCATCTACCTCACTACAAATAACTCAATTTCATTTCTTTTTATGGCTGATCCCTTACTTCTTGAAACAATAATATGTTCTAGGGTCATCTTATATTTTCCCTGTAGCAGCTCTAGAATCAGCCATTTCTCCAAAGAGCTTTAGTTCCTTCAGTTGGAGAGCT
>NW_021701785.1:0-6262 GCF_005190385.1 Monodon monoceros
GGCCTATGGTAATTTTTTTTCCTACTTAAAATTTTTTTTTTTTTTTTGCAGAGTTTTATGGTGGCCACATACTCATTTCAGCAACCTATCTCTGGGGAGGGGGGTGAATACAAACTGAGGCAGGGGTCACTGCTTTTGCAAAACAAGAGCCTCTCACAGACAGACAGCTTTAGACCTTCCTGAGTCCCTTCATGTCCCCTGGGGGTTGTGCAGGCAGAGAGGCACAGAGAGAAGGAGCTGCTGCTGTTTAATGTGCTGCTCTGTCCCCACGGCCTGGCATATACTAGATGCTCAATAAATATTTGAGGAAGAGGGACTGCCCTGGTGGCCCAGTGGCTAAGACTCTGTGCTCCCAATGCAGGGGGCTCGGGTTCCATCCCTGGTCAGGGAACTAAATCCCACATGCTGCAACTAAAAGATCCCACTTGCTGCAACTAAAGATCTCACGTGCTGCAACTAAGACCCAGCACAGCCAGATAAATAAACAAATATCTAAAAAATATACTTGAGTAAGAAAAGAAGGCTCTCATTATCTCACTTAAACCTCCTAAAAACCCGTGATGGAGATATTATCACAATGCACTTTTGTCTCCTTGCTAGACTACAAACCCCTGGAGCGATGGAACCATTTTTGGTTTTGTTTTTGTAATCTCCATAAGCCCTTCTGAGGACAAAGAAGTGCTCAAAGAAAGTTCAGCAAATTATGATCCTGATATTATAGAAGATGAAACTGTCCACGTTCATACAGGGAAATCCTGGCAGATCTGGGAGTCAAGGCTCAGTGAGGTGGCTAGACACCGGGGGCATCTGCGGCAGAGTTAGCAGCATAAGGCAAGTCCCTTGTCCCAGGCTCTCTGGAACTACTGGCCTATGTGGAAATCCAGATCTGCAGAACCCTACATCTCCTGCTGACTGAGGGTCATGTGCTAATCAGGCTGCCAGAGTTCAGAAGCAGGAGGGCTCAGTGAACTCCGCTGGCTCAGGCAACTTCCCTGATGGTCTGATGAGGAGATACAGCCCTTGCACATAAGGGTTTAGACAAGCAGGAAAGACAGTGGGGGGCATTCCTGGCAGGGGCACTTCTTAATTAAAGGCACCAAGAAGAAAGAAAATGAAGCTAATGGCTACTACACATGACTACCCCTGTAAGCCTGTGATTCACTCACAGAAACCTGACTGTCTAGAACCCAGTGGGGAACTTACATATGTTTATCAAATGAACAACTGATGGATGGAGGGAGGGAGGGAGGCAGGAAGGGATAGAGGGATGGATGGATGGATGGAGGGATAGATAGGTGGATGGATTGATGGAGGGATGGATGGATGGATAGATGGATGGATGGATGGATGGAGGGATGGACAGATGGATGGAAGGATGGATAGATGGATGTTTGTTTATGGCAGAATAAGAGTTAAGGGGCTTTGCAAATAGACAGGCCTTGGTTTGAATTCTGGTTCTACCCTTGTCTACAGTGTGAGCTGAGCATGTTACATCATGTCTCTGAGCCAAGGTTCCTCTAAGAGGCTTCTGGAGGTTGTTGTGATGATTAAATAATGCATGCAAAGTGTTGAGCTCAAAGCCTGGCATACGGTAGGTGCTCAAGAAATCAGAATTATTATCATCTTCATTGACCAGAAAGGAAAGGGATAAGAGAAGCAATGGGGCCTGCAGTTAGCTGTCTTACTACCATTTCCCCTCCTTCCTGGAGACTGAATCCTGAATTTCCTTTGGGAAGCTATGTGGTTTGAGTAGCTTAAGCCAATCAGTGTATTCCATTCTCTCAGGCCCCTGTGATTGGTTCAAGGATGTGTATAACACTTCAGCTCGTCCAATCAGAGTGAATTTCAGAGTATTTGCCAGGAGTGCTTGGACACAGCCTCTCTCTTTCATCAGATGTAACAATGAAGCCAGGAAGAAGCCCAGAGCTGCTGGCAGTTACATTGGGAGCACCTAATGATAACATTGATGTTACAGAAGGCAAAGCAGAAAAACAAAAAGAAACGTTGAGCTGCTGGATTCAGCCTCACCTGAAGCTGGTGATCCCTGGACTTGTCAGTTACATGAACCAATTAATTTCTTTGATGTTTCAAGCCTATCTAAGCCAGGTTTTCTGATACCTACAGTCAAAAGCACCCTAACTGATACAAAAGGAAGCAGGAATGAGGACGTATGGATGCAACGTCTGGGGAAGACAAGGCAACAGTGTTGGGGGTATCAAACTGTAAAAGGCTTTGGATGCCAGAAATTGGGGCATCCAAATTTTAGCTATTTTTTCCCATTTGACAGACAAACTGAGGCCAGAGAGTTAACCATCAAGCAACTTGTCTAAGATCACACAAGTTCACGAACTTAACTAAGTATAGAGCTGAAACTGGAACCCACACCCTTCTCCTTCTGCCTCAGTGCCCTTTCCCACATAGCATGCAGCCACCGTACCCCTGGAGAAACATACCCCATCCGAGGGCAATAAATCCCTGGAGCCATTTCCTTTCTGAGAAGAAGGAGATGACGAGGAGTGTGTGAAGGTAGAGGCCTTCCACCAGCAGCCAGGAGTAGTTCGCCATGATGCAGTACTGGAAGAAGACCATGACCAGCTTACAGCCCACCTGCGAAGAGAGGCAGCTGAGCCCCAGGCTGGCGGCCCTGGGCTTCCCTCCAGGAGAGGTGGGGTGCGCCAGGGGTCAGCAGCCAGGCCAAGCAGCGAGCCTCTGGGGCTCACGGCCGCCCCCTCTGGCCTTCCAGTATGAGAAGACCAGGCTCATAGAGCTCTCTAGAGTGGAAATCCACAGGCCAGCAGGCTTGGTCAAGATGGCCAAAGGGCTGTTGCAGCAGCAGGAACGGCATTCAAATTCTGGAACCAGCTGCCAGGTGTCAAATGGTCAGATATCGCCCAATTCCCAGCAGCAAATGAGGGCATTTTTCAGATGAGGGAGCTGAGGCCTAGAGAGGGAAAGGGATTTCTGAGCAAAAGGTTAATAAAATCCTTTCCAGGCTTAGTTTTCCTGGAAATAGATGAAGAAGGGACGAACTAACACTGATGAGAGTACACGACCCTGCCTGGTGCACTGCGTCTGGACTGCAGGCCTCTGAATACCCGAGGGGGGTGCCAGGGTCGGCCTTGCCTGATGCTGTGACTCTTGTGGCAGGCCTGTCCCTTGCAGGGATCCCTGGAACCTATGCCTGTGGGATTGTTGGGCCAAGGCTTCTATGCCAGCACGGCTCCCACTCCCGCACTGTGAGGGCCTCCTTTCCTTTCACCGCGCTGTTCCCTGAAGAGAGGACAGCTCCTGGGATGGCCCGAGGGCTGCTGCACAGAGCGCAGGTCACATCCACGTCCACAGGGGAGGAGCGCCCAGGGCCGCCTGTGGCCTCCCAGACACTCCGACTCCAGGTGTGGCCTGTGGCTGGCTCGTTAGTCTGTGGGTTAGTAGAACCTGGAAAGGTTCCCTGCTGGGCACTGCTGGACTTCTCCACTGGTCAGTGATGGGGTGGGGCCTGAATCTGTCTTCTGACTCCCAGGAAATTCCCTGAGACACAGGGGCCCTCCCTGAGGGACCTCTCAGTCTTGAGTCAGAAAACACACACATACACACACGCACATGGAAAACTATAAGCAATGCAAACCTGACAGATCTGTGAGCAATTACAGATGTGAGTGGTGGGAAGTGGCGGGCAGGCTGACTAAACCAATCTCGATTTCCAATCCCCTTCTCCCTTGCTGGCTTCTGCTGTGGAGACTATGATAGTAAAATACTCAATCTCCCAGCTTCCTTTGCAGTTAGATGTTGTCACATGACACAGTTCTAGCCCGTGAGATGTAGACATAGTCTTGGGAAGAGGCAAAGCCTCCCAAAGAGAAAAAAAGTTCAACCTTGACTTTCCTGCTTTTTGCCTGGAACATGGATGTGAGGCTTGGGGTTGCAGCAGCCATGTTGTTAACATGCAGTGTAAAGCATGGGACATGGGATCAAGAATGGCAGAGCAGAAAGGGGAAAGGACTGTGTCCATCATGGCATGGAGCCAGTGCCACCTCTGGGTCACCCACCTGTGGACTGCTTCTGTGGAGAACAACCCCCATCCGTTTAAGGCACTGATGTACAGTTTTCTGTTACGTACAGCGAAAGGGATCCTCAACTGGTACCCAGTGACATTGCAATGAAAGAAGACTCATCTGAGCTTTCAGAAGGAGGACGAGGGTTAGATTTAACAAAACGATTGTTCTACTGCACATCTGGGTGTGCAGACACACAAGCATATGCTCACCTTTTTCCTTCTACAATCCCAACCCTCTAGCTTTAGCTATCTGTCTACATTTGGGACTTGGCAGGAGCAGGGAAGGGGGGGGATTGCTATGTGTCTAATTCCCAGAATGGCTAATCCACTCCAGGACACTGGGAGTTGAACAGCAGCCCCATGGGCTTCTCGACAAACTGCTTTCACGTGGGTCCCAGACTGTGCATCTGGGGACATGAGACTCCCTGAACCTCCCCAGCGCTGGCCCCTTTACTCTAGGCATTAAGTGCAGCCTCAGCAGGGACAGCGGGGGCAGCGGGGGAGCAGGCAGGCCTGGCCACGCCGTGGGCCACGCAGGCGTGTTACCCTGTGGGCATCACAACGGGCGACGTCGTCGGAGGAGAAGAGCACGGCATCCTTGATGAAGTTGGACAGGGCACGCAGGATGAAGGACACAAAGAGATGCATGTGGATGTAGTTGCGGGTGCAGTGGAGCTTCCTGGAGGGAGAGGATGCAGGGCTGTAGGGGCCAGAGCCGGAGAGGCCCAGGGCTCAGCCGCCCACCCTCCCCCCACCTCCACGCACCACGGAAACCCAGGCCCTGGACGTGACAGCTCTCTAAATCTCCCTGTTTGCAGAACCTGAATGAGCTCAGGCCCCCTGGTGCCCAGCCTACTCTGTCTCATGCTGCAATTAAAAAAAAAAAAAAAAAAAGCTGGGGTTATAAGGGCGAGATCCTATTCTGCTCCGACCACCTCCAGCTCCCAGAATTGTCAGAAGGGGATGGGGAAGGGGGCAAGTGGCACAGAAAGAACACAGGCTGTGGGGGGAAATCAGACCCGGGCTCTGCCACTTTTCAGCTACACGATCTAGAGCAAGCCCTTCACCAGCCAGAGCCTAGGTTTCCCCCTTGCTGTAGGGGCAGAAGTCTCTTAACCGTTCCCCTCCTTCCGCTTCAGGAACAAGGCTTTCTTTCGGGGAACGCATCCCATCTCTGGTTGGGGATGACGCTACCCCCACCCTCATGACAGACCTGACCAATCAGAGCTCCACACCTGGCTGCAGTGATTGGCTCAGGGCTGGGCATGTGACCCAAGCCAGCCAATGAGAATTCCCCCAGGACTTTTCATTGCAACTAATGAAGAAGGGGGTCCTTGGCCCTGGTGTCGCTGAGCTGGTAGAATGTACGTCTGCAGCTGCTGGTGGCTGTCTGTGCCAGCCCCGCGTAAAGCCTGCCTGAGGCCAATGCAAGGTGAAGAAATGGCAGGAGACAGACCCAGTTCTGCTGATACCTTGGAGCACCTAGATCCAGGCACACCTAAAGCCAGGTGCCCCTGAACTTGTCAATTGTGTGCATCAGGTCACCTTTGTTTTTCTTAAGGTGCTTTAAGGCGGATTTCTGTTTCTTGCAACCAAGAGTCTGGCTAATATACCTGTAAAATGGGGATGATACCTATCTCACAGCATTGTGTGAAAATCAGAAATGATACATGTAAAGCAACTGGTGCAGTAAGTTCTAGTTATGTTCAGTAAATGTCAAATGAATAAAGGAATGAACGAGGTCACAAAAACTTCCAAGTTTTGCCACAGGTAAGCTTTAGATCAGGAGGGGACAAAGTGGCCCACCCAGACCTTCCTCTCTCTGGTCAGAGCAATTAAAAGAGACCCGAAGTCTGTGCCGGGGAAGGCTGGGAAGATGGAGAGCTGGCAGCAGGTTCTTACCGAAAGGCACAGAGGATGCCAAGGGCCACCAGGAGCATCACCAGGGAGGAGCTGTAGCCCACGGTGTACATGACCTTCAGCTTCAGGAGGTACTCGTACTGCAGAGAGAGAGGGCCGTGTCAGCCCCACCCACCCACCTGGCTGAACCTGCCCTTTTCTGCCACAGAGTGCACCTGCTCCAGGCTGCCGAAGCCCCTTCAACTCTGACTGCTATTCTGTTCATACCCCAAGGACACACATTCATAGACTCATGACATCTTGGCTTGGGAAAAGACTTTGGGGATCATCTGATACCAGTTCAAAATT
>NW_021701786.1:0-1464 GCF_005190385.1 Monodon monoceros
TGTTTATTTGTAGTAGGGTTGAGAACTGATAGAGTAGCTCCTGTGTCGATTGATATGTAAGGGATTTTTACCAGATCTGGAGAGTAGTTTCCCCAGTCTATTTAATGGTAGAATGGTAAGAGTCTATGTGCTTCTTTGGAGTCCCATCACTGGGATGAGTTTGACCCTTGGGTCTTGGAAAGCTGTAATTGTCTAGACTTTTAAAAAAAATTTGTGGCAGTCTCTCTTCCAATGGCCAGGTTTTTTGTTTTTTTTTTTTAACCATAATGACAAAATCAGTTAGGAAGAGTCTGCTTGGGAGATTCCATCTGTTGAAGTTGGAGATGTAAAATTTTAGTTGCCCTTTTTCTGGAATCATCTTCTGGGGTACGGGTTAACTGGTTAGCTATATTGACAAGTTCAGGGTGGACATTAGTTTTCATTCTGTGTGGGTTCTCTTGACTAACAGAGATAGATCTCTGTTTTAACTAAAACATTGAATTAAAGGCCACCCTGCTAGATGCAATGTACATAGGGAGTCCATATTTTCTTTAAAAACGATTTGGATTCTGCTGTAGTAATCATGAGTAGATTCAACAGGCTTTTGGGTGCATGCGTTAATTTTGTTCCCAGGTGCTGGCTTATGGAAAGCCCTCAGGATGACAAGATGTAGCCTTGGGGTATGGCAGGAGCTTGGTCATATAAAAGAGCTATTGGCTGACTGACTTGGAATTTCAAAGAGTGTTTGGGGCTTTCCCAATAAGCAGTTTTCATTCAATGCTGGGCTTGACCTCCTCCAATAAGCATGTGGATTAACTGATAAAGATCAGAGAAATCAGGTTAAGTTTGAATTATAATACTGATTTGGCAAATCTATGAGGATCCCCAGTTACCTTGGGAAAATAGTTTACTATAGTTCCAAGTTCCACTTTGGTCCGTGGAACAAAATTAATTAATGGTTTAGCAGGATCCTCAGAAGACTTAATTTTTTTTAAGATTTATTTATTATTTATTTATTTCTATTTATTTTTGGCTGCATCAGGTCTTTAGTTGCAGCACGCAGGATCTTCGTTGAATCACGCGGAATCTTTTGTTGTAGCATGCGGGCTTCTCTCTAGTTGCGGCATGTGGGTTTTCTCTCTCTAGTTGCAGCATGAGGGTTTTCTCTCTCTAGTTGTGGCATGCAGGCTCCAGGGCACGTGGGCTCTTAGTTGTGGTGCATTGGCTCCAGAGCACATAGGCTCTGTAGTTAGCGGCACGCAGGCTCTCTAGTTGAGATGTGAGAGCTCAGTAGTTGTGGCACACGGGCTTAGTTGCCACATGGCGTGTGGGATCTTAGTTCCCTGACCGGGGATCGAACCCGCATCACCTGCATTGTAAGGTGGATTCTTTACCACTGGACCACCAGAGAAGTCCCCAGAAGACCTAATTTTAAAAAGGAAAGTTTTAATTGGCTCAGTTGGTAAAGTTTACTCACTAGAGAAG
>NW_021701787.1:0-1353 GCF_005190385.1 Monodon monoceros
GTCCCCTAACCCTAACCCTAACCTTTACACTAACCCTAACCCTTACCTGAAGCCTTACCCTAAACCATCCCCTAGTCCAAATCTGTACGCTAACCCTAACCCGTAACCTAACACGTACGCTCATCCTAAACCATTGTCGTATCCTAACCTGTACCCTAAACCATCCCCGGCCACTAACCCTAACCCTATCCCTAACCCTAAAACTTACCCGAAGCCTTACCCTAACCCATCACCTAATCCTAACCCATAAGCTAACACTAAGTCATACCCTAACACGTACGCTCAACCTAAACCGTTGTCGTACCCTAACCTGTACCCTAAACCGTCCCGGTCCCCGTCCACTAACCCTAACCCTAACTCTATCCCTTACCCGAAGCCTTACCCTAAACCGTCCCCTAATCCTAAACCGTATGCTAACAATAACCCGTACCATAACACGTACGCTCACCCTAAACCGTTGTCGTACCCTAACCTGTACCCTAAACCGTCCCCGTCCCTGTCCCCTAACCCTAACCCTAACACTTACCCGAAGCCTTACCCTAACCCATCCCCTAATCCTAACTCGTACGCTAACACTAACCCGTACCGTAACACGTACGCTCACCCTAAACAGTTGTCGTACACTAACCTGTACCCTAAATTGTCCCCGTCCCCTAACCATAACACTAACCCTAACCCTAACCCTAACACTTACCCGACGCCTTACCCTAAACCGTCCCCTAATCCTAACCCGTACGCTAACACTAACCCACACCCTAACACGTACGATCAACCGAAACAATTGTTGTACCCTAACCTGTACACTAAACCCTCCCCGTCCCCTAACCCTAACCCTAACCCTAAACCTAACCCTTACCCGAAGCCTTACACTAACCCGTCCCATAATCCTATCCCGTACGCTAACACTAACCCATAACCTAACACGTACGCTCACACTAAAACGTTGTCTTACCCTAACCTGTACCCTAAACAGTCCCCGTCCCCTAACCCTAACCCTAACCCTTACCTGAAGCCTCACCCTAAACTGTCCCCTAATCCTATCCCGTACACTAACACTAACCCGTACCCTAACACGTAAGCTCAACCTAAACTCTTGTCGTACCCTAACCTGTACCCTAAACCCTCCCCGTCCCCTAACCCTAACCCTAAGCCTAACCCTAACCCTTACCCGAAGCCTTACCCTAACCCGTCCCCTAATCCTAACCCGTACGCTAACACTAACCCGTACAGTAACACGTATGCTCACCCTAAACCGTTGTCGTACCCTAACCTGTACCCTAAACCTTCACCGTCCCCCTACCCGTCCCCTAACCCTAACCCTAACCCTTACCCGAAGCCTTACCCTAACCCTTA
>NW_021701787.1:1453-2121 GCF_005190385.1 Monodon monoceros
TAACCCTAACCCTTACCCGAAGCCTTACCCTAACCCGTCTCCTAATCTTAACCGGTAAGCTAACACTAACCCGTACTAACATGTTGGCTCACTCGAAACCGATTTCATACACTAACCTGTACCCTAAACCATCCCCATCACCTAATCCTAACCCTAACCCTAACCCTAACCCTTACCCGAAGCCTTACCCTAACCCGTCCACTAATCCTACCCCGTACGCTAACACTAACCCGTACCCTAACACGTACACTCACCCTAAACCACTGCCGTACCCTAACCTGTACCCTAAACCGTCCCCGTCCCCTAACCCTAACCCTAAACCTAACCCTTACCCGAATCCTTAACCTAAACCGTCACCTAATCCTATCCCATACGCTAACACTAACCCGTACCCTAACACGTACGCTCACCCTAAACCGTTGGCGTACACTAACCTGTACCCTAAACCGTCCCCATCCCCTAACCCTAAACCTAAACCTTACAAGAAGCCTTACCCTAATCCGTCCCCTAATCCTAACCCGTACGCTAACACTAACTAGTACCCTAACACGTACACTCACCCTAAACCGTAGTTGTACCCTAACCTGTACCCTAAACCGTCCCCGTGCCCTAATCCTAACACGTACGCTAACACTAACCCGTACCCTAACACGTACACTCACCCTAAA
>NW_021701788.1:0-1533 GCF_005190385.1 Monodon monoceros
ACTGGAATTGCATTTAAAGCATAGGAAAAGAGGCAGAACGTCGACAATGATGCACTTGGCCAAAAAGGGCATATGCGTGTTTTCCTGAATATATTCAGGAAAAAACGCAAATGCACTTTTTGGCCAAACAAGCAAGGCTGTAAATGAAATCTGCACTACAATGAAGTCTCACTGCCCCCCGGTCAAAAGGGCCATCTGAAAATAGTGTAAAATCCAGAAAGGCAAGAAAGGCATGGAGAACAGGGAGCATTGTTATGCTGATGGGCGGGATGGAAATTGCCAACAGACACTATGCAGAAGTGTATGGTGTTTTCTGAATCACGCAAGAAACAAAGCAACACAGCCTATGGCACTTCCACTTTTGTTCCTATAGCTTAGGGAAATTAAAATCAAAAACACACAGCCACCCTAAGTTTGGGATGGCTCTGTTTACAAGTACCTCATCTACGGTACAAGTTAAATATTCCAGAAAGCGAAAAATGGATAAAGAAGTGGTGGTTCGTACGTACAATGGAATATCACTCAGCAATGAAATCTATGTCATCAGGCCCGTAGCGTCATAGTGAGTGGATTCAGGTACGATGATTCTACATGAAATAAGTCCCACAGAGAAAGAAACATCATAATATATCACTAATACACGGAATGTAAACTTGGGTACACATGAAGTGATTACAAAACAGAAGAGTGTCTCAAATTTAGAAAACCAACTTATGCTGGCTTATGGGGAAAGGTGAGTTGGGGTGCTGCATAAAACCAGAGCTTGAAATTAGCACAGATACCGATCCATAAGCCAATTATGTCGTAGACAAGACCTACTCCTTGCTCAGCGAAATGGACTCAACACCCCATATTCAACGCCTAGGAATATACCTGACTAGTAAGAATCTTAAAACCCATGGATTGATATGTCTCCGTAAGAGAATCAAGCGTGTGTACAGCAGCATAAATGCAGCAGTGAAAATCCGATACATCCCATTATCAATATAAATTTCAAAAACAAAACACAATGACAGTGAAATAGAGAGCAATTCTTAAATAATTCATTCAGGTCTTGTGATTCCAGCTGGATTTACCACATCTACACCCAGAGCTGAGTGAGACATAAGGCTGGACACTTCGGGATGATAGCATTGGTGAGGTTCTGTGAGCAAATGCAGACCCTTTGAAGTCATACTGCATGGTACCCATTCCATGGGTCCCAACTCTCCAGGTTTTAGGGATTCTTCCTTCAGCGAAAACATGCATGGGAAACCCAGAGTATGGTCCACCGTGTGATTGGGAAACGTTTTCAAATGCATCTCAGTTTTTGTACACAGGTACTCGGGTTCACCATTCCAGACGCTTTACTAACACTCTCCCCACTTGAAGAGTCAGTGCCTTTAACTTCCTGTTTGGCACAGTTTGCAATTTCTGCGCAAGATGAACAGGAATAGAGAGAACCAATGTGAGAGTAGCTGTAGGTGTCTGCACGGGCAAATTTAACGCTCATTTCCCACCAGGAAGAGGAATTAACCAAAGGCTCAGTATGCC
>NW_021701789.1:0-2307 GCF_005190385.1 Monodon monoceros
CAATGTCCTTGAACAAATATAACAACACTTCAAATTCTCATTGTTCTTCCACTTAAGAATTCAAGCTATGCCATTTGGTATAAAAATTAATTTTTCCAAGAATATCAAACTTACTAGAAATCTTATAAATATTCTTTGTTTGTTTGTTTGTTTTTTGGTACGCGGGCCTCTCACTGTTGTGGCCTCTCCCGTTGCAGAGCACAGGCTCTGGACACGCAGGCTCAGCGGCCATGGCTCACAGGCCTAGCTGCTCCGCGGCATGTGGGATCTTCCCAGACCGGGGCAGGAACCCGTGTCCCTTACATCGGCAGGTGGACTCTCAACCACTGCGCCACAAGGGATGCCCATAAATATTCTTAAATATTTATTCTCAGTACCCTCTCTGCTGTGTTCTTAAACCTGAATACGTAACGTAAGTGGAAAAATGACAAACTCCTTTCTTTGAAGAGTAGGGAACATGCAGATAAATAAGATTATATTTAGAAATTCATCATTCCTTCTCCTATTAAATGGAAAATACTTATTGATAAAGAGCAGAGTGGTTGTTGCCAGAATTCAGTGAAATAAAATAAAACAAAATATATGAATAAGAATAAACAATCTGAACTATATATACTATACATGCCAGGTACTAAAGAATATATGGATTTGATTCAAATCATGCTTTATTCTTTCTATTTTTATCTTGGACTATTTTTGTTCATTTACGTTGAAAATAAATAATTTTCCAATTATTTATTGAAAAAGTACTTGAGTATACTCGGCAGACAAATTCAGAAAACTTGACAAAATCTGTAAACATTGATTTAAATAAAAATATCACCCAAGAGTTCTTTGAAGAGAGTCATAACAAATGTTTGGGTTCTGAGTCAGCCTTTGGTATTTGTTTTCTTTGACCACCCTGAGATCACTGATTTTAACTGTCTTCTGAGGTCTGGAGAGTGAATATTTCTCAGCTGCCCAATTTGTTCTGCAAATGTTAGCTCTCAGGAGAAAACTTCATCTTTCAGACCTCCTTTTCACATTACCCTCTAGCTGCCAATGCCACGGTATATATACTCCTAAGAGATGACCCAAAGTTTCTAAGATGTCTTCTAAGTAGCTAGAAGGGAATATCAGAGATAGTCTCTCTCTCTCCATCACACACACACACACACACACACACACACACACACACACACACGCTTCCACAAACACAGAGCTTGTAGTCAGTAAATTGTGGATTGGTGTAGTATTTGCAACACTGCTTATCTGATTTCTTCCTAAAGATTTTAACCTTTACAGAGTATCAATCCTACGCAAAGTTGTGAAATATTCAAACCATGTCTTTAGTGCCTTTGGTCTGACACAGAGTATTGTTCCTTTTTGAAAGGCAGCTTATTCGAACTCTTCTGTTACTCCATGTCCTTCACGTGCTTCTCCTCCTATGAATCCCTCCAGCCTGCTGCATTGACACCTACATAAAGATCTGAAAAGCTCACTCCTGAAAATGTATGTTAATATCTTACCAGCTTCAAAGTAGTTCCTATTTTATGTGTGTTTTGAATTTTCCTATCTTCCATCATCACATGTGCTAGAGCATCATCTTTTGCTCCCTGAACAATCTCAGCATTTTTGACCATATATGTATGAGTTTATATCTAGACTGCCTATTCTGTTTGTTTGCCCTTATGTTAATACTACACTATTTTAATTATAGTAGTTTTATAATAAACCTTGAAATTATGTAGGGTATGTTCTCTTCCAAAATGGTTTTAGTTATCTTAGATCTGTTGTATTTATATATAAAACTTAGAATCAGTTTGATTATTTCTTTGTAAAAAGACTACATTAAGTCTATAGAGCAACCTGGAGATAACTTCATAATATTGTTTCTCCATTTATTTTAGTTTTCTCTAGTTATCTCAGCAATGTTTTATAATTTCTAGTCCTCAGCACTTACATATATTTTATCAAATGTATCACAAAGTATTCATGTTTGTTGATGCTTCTCTAAATGGTATTTTTAAAATGTTCAATTTCCAATTTTTCCTTGCTAGTATATATAAAAACAATTGACTTTTGTATATTAATATTGTACTCTGTTTCCTTGCTAAACAAATTTGCAAGCTCTAGTAGCTTTTTAAATAGATTCCTTAAGATATTCAATTTACACAAACAGGTCAGCTGTGAATGAAGAGAGTTGTATTTCTTTCTATCCAATCTACACAGTCTTTATTCCTTTCCCTTGCCTAATTCCACCAACTAGTATTTCTAGTTCATTTTTGAATAGAATTAGTGAGAGTGGAAAAACCTTCTTGTGCCCAA
>NW_021701790.1:0-1109 GCF_005190385.1 Monodon monoceros
TTTTTTTTTTTTTAACATCTTTATTGGGGTATAATTGCTTTACAATGGTGTGTTAGTTTCTGCTTTATAACAAAGTGAATCAGTTATACATATACATATACATGTGTTCCTATATCTCTTCCCTCTTGCGTCTCCCTCCCTCCCAACCTCCCCATCCCACCCCTCCAGGCAGTCACAAAGCACCGAGCCAATACCCCTGTGCCATGCGGCTGCTTCCCACTAGCTACCCACCTTACGTTTGTTAGTGTATATATGTCCATGACTCTCTCTCGCCCTGTCACAGCTCACCCTTCCCCCTCCCCATATCCTCAAGTCCGTTCTCCAGTAGGTCTGCATCTTTATTCCTGTCTTACCCCTAGGTTCTTCACGACATTTTTTTTCTTAAATTCCATATATATGTGTTAGCATACGGTATTTGTCTTTTTCTTTCTGACTTCACTCTGTATGACAGACTCTAGGTCTATCCACCTCATTACAAATAGCTCAATTTCGTTTCTTTTTATGGCTGAGTAATATTCCATTGTATATATGTGCCACATCTTCTTTATCCATTCATCCGATGATGGACACTTAGGTTGTTTCCATCTCCGGGCTATTGTAAATAGAGCTGCAATGAACATTTTGGTACATGATTCTTTTTGAATTTTGGTTTTCTCAGGGTATATGCCCAGTAGTGGGGTTGCTGGGTCATATGGTAGTTCTATTTGTAGTTTTTTAAGGAACCTCCATACTGCTCTCCATAGTGGCTGAACCAATTCACATTCCCACCAGCAGTGCAAGAGTGTTCCCTTTTCTGCACACCCTCTCCAGCATTTATTGTTTGTAGATTTTTTGATGATGGCCATTCTGACTGGTGTGAGATGATATCTCATTGTAGTTTTGATCTGCATTTCTCTAATGATTAATGATGTTGAGCATTCTTTCATGTGTTTGTTGGCAGTCTGTATATCTTCTTTGGAGAAATGTTTATTAAGGTCTTCTGCCCATTTTTGGATTGGGTTGTTTTTTTTTTTGTTATTGAGCTGCATGAGCTGCTTGTAAATTTTGGAGATTAATCCTTTCTCAGTTGCTTCATTTGCAAATATTTTCTCCCATTCTGAGGGTTGTCT
>NW_021701791.1:0-1097 GCF_005190385.1 Monodon monoceros
TGAGTCAGAGTTAAGTATTACCTAGCACAGCTTTCACTCCCATGCCAGGAGAAATACGTCCAACAGCATAACATCTAGAGCAGTTCCAGTCCCTGGTCATACATCCTCCTGGGCCATACTTGTACTACAGATACAGAACAAGCCTGTTCCTTATGTTTCTTTGCCTGCCTAACATATTTTTATTATTCTCAAGATGTCATTTGACACAGAATTACATATATTTTTAACAAACCGATTCTCTTACGTTATGTACAAAAGTATAGCTACTGAACTGACTACTTGTCAACAGAGCCTCCACGTGCCACCACACATGCTGTCACTGTACACAGTTCTCACTTCCAAAGGCTCAGGGTCTCCCAATTCAAAGATTGGGCTACACTCTGGGGACAATGCAAGATGCAAACATGACAGGCAGTGGAACCCAGCCTGGTCGGGAACTGATTTCATTTACATCATATAAGACTCCTCAAAGCATACAAATTTTCAGGATTTCTTTTTAATTCCCACAGCATATTATTTGCAGAGTTTACAAAACTTTATATTGGCCTTCTAAACCCTGAAAGCAATGTTAAATCTTTCTAGAAATCAGTATGTCTATTGCTTACAAGTATCTTTAGGAGCTGTATTTCCTCCGTTTCTAGGGCTTCACTTTTGTGTAGAAATTAAGGTGGGGGTCATGGACCACTATATGTGTACCAGTTGGTCCCTTCCTGTTGTCCGAATTCTGTGGTGAACATCACACATTCTGAGGAGATCAGCAACAGCAAAGCCCATACACTTAGAGAACAGTAGAACTGAACTGAGCCTTGCAAGAATTTGTATTGTTAAAACATAATACACAGAAGTGAAGAAAAGTTAACTCCAAAAAGTAAGATAGCAGTTTTCAAATATTTGAAGGATAGATATATCGAGTAGGGATTTCATGTATTCCTAACCATTCAGTCAGAACCAGAACAAGTGTGAGTTACTGAGGGACGATCCATTAGGAAGAATTTGACAGCAGGGATCTCAAAGGTGGACCTGCTTGCTTTAAGAGGTTCTGTGTCTCCGGTCTGCAGATTTCAAGCTGAATGGCCAGTAGGAAGCTTTGTGGTTGG
>NW_021701792.1:0-2526 GCF_005190385.1 Monodon monoceros
GGGTGACAATATAATTTACTTTAGTGGGAGGACTGATCCTTCATTTGTGAAAATACTTTAAGGGCCTTTGGTTATGTAAAGATCTTAAGTAACTGAGCCAAGTGTAGAAGGAAATTGAAGAAAAAAGAGAGAGATTACCCTGAGCAATTATTTTACAGATCACTCTTTCCTGAGGGGTAGGAGCAGGGAGACACATCACTGTAGAGATTCTATTTTGGTCTTTAAGGATTTTCCTTTCTTCTTCTGGTAGATCTAAGAGAAGGTGTATGAGGGACCTGGAACTAGGGAAAGAGCAAGGCCAGGAGTGGGATCTCTGTTCTGAGCCAGGAATCCAAGCAAGAGGCGGATGGCCAAGGGGAATGTCAGCCATTGGGGACCCCTGTGGAAAGAACATGGTCAACAGATTTAGGTTTTTTGGGTTTTGTTTTTTAATTAATTTTTTTTTTTTTTTGTGATACGCGGGCCTCTCACTGTTGTGGCCTCTCCCATTGCGGAGCACAGGCTCCGGACATGCAGGTTCAACGGCCATGGCTCACGGGTCCAGCCGCTCCGTGGCACGTGGGATCCTCCCGGACCGGGGCACGAACCCATGTCCCCTGCATCGGCAGGTGGACTCTCAACCACTGTGCCACCAGGGAAGCCCTGTTTTTTAATTTTTAAAGCCAGCTACTAAGTACAGCTTCGTTAACCTTTGTAGCTCCTCCGCATTGCTGAGCAGAATGAGAAGATAGGTCTGCATCCACACTTGAGATGAGGTCACAGGAAAGAGCATCTTTCCTTCCCACCAGGCATCCCTGAGGCCCCTGGAGAAGGTGGCAGGTGATCCAGGTGGGGCGGTGATCAGAGGTAAGCAAACAGGATTGAAGCAAGGAACTCATGCACAAAACGAAATGTGACCAGTGGAAGGTGAAACCTACAGATTCAAAACCCAGTAGGGGAATTCCCTGGCGATCCAATGGTTAGGATTCGGCACTTTCACTGCAGTGGGCTCGGGTTCGATCCCTGGTCTGGGTACTAAGATTCCATAAGTCACGCAGTGAGGCAAAAAAATAAATAAATAAATAAATAACTGGTAGTTTTCAGAAAATCAGCAGGAGGGGCCCCATTACCAAACTCAAGTGTTTCACTGAATGTGAATACATCCCAGAGGTCCTGGGGATCCAGCAGACCTGGGACCTCTTTGTACATCCCCAGAGGTGGAAGTCTTACCATGAAGACAAGGCAATGCAATGTCCTTTGAGAAGCGGCTTTGAGCCCTGTGGCCTTGGGTAAGGTGCTTACATTCGGGGGCTCAATTTCCTCAGCTGCTAAGTTCCTGCAGGGCTTCTGTGAGAGGCAGAGAGAACACCTGTCAAATGCTTGGACATGGTTAGCAAATGGTAAGCACTTTGGGTATATGCAGAGGCATGCAAGTCCCATGCCAGCTGTAGGTGACAGCAATTCACGGAGGCAAACACTGAGAGTTTATTTTGAGACACACTTACGCTTGAAACACAGGCTTCCGGAGGGCAATGCCTGGCACACCGAGATTGTGTTGAGGGCCTTAGACACCACAGCATTCACTATTGAACAGCCAAGCTCTTTCCACACTACCTAGCAATTTATTTCTGGGTTAATACGAGGTGATGGTTTCAACCTGTAAATCCCATTAAGTTTGAATCCTGGTTACTTCAAGGTAATGCATAAGAAACAAGGTTGTCATGGCAATTTAGATCTGAGACTCACAGGTGATCATAGACCCTAGCTCTGAGGCTCAAGGGACAGTATATTTTCCATGCTTCATTTTTCATACTGGAATTCTCTTCCCCTTCCAACATCCAAAGACTCGATTGCTGGAATCTCTGTGGGGCAGAGATTGACTTTTTACATTGTTTGAATAATGCTCTGAGGTGGTAATTACAAATCTAAGAGATACATTTTTATATCGGGAAATTTTATATTGGAAAATTCTATGTATCTGAGAGCTTTTAGTAATGACTGTCTTTTAATCTAATAGTTTGAGGTAAACATAGGGATAACCATTAAGCATACTCCACTTGATAAATGTGTGATATCAACTCTGCACTGTTCTAAATAAAACCCCTTCATTATCTAGTTTGAGGCTATATTTTCAACATTCAGCAAGTAAAACGTACCTCTCACACTTGAGAACTCTCTCACTGAATTTAGCTCAGGTACATATTTTAGATTCCTCTTTGTGACACGATTACTTATATTATTGTAAGGCACACAAATGGCCAAACTGTTTGAATTGTGACTTCTATACAAATAGGAAGATCACTTTGTCATGAGACCTTTCAGAGAGGTTAGAGGTTCTAAACTACTTACCCTGTTGGCCCAGAGTGTGGTAGCAAAAGAATTATGTGCTTTTACAGGCCCAGTCTGGCTGTTTCCAGTACCCTTTTTGACAGTTTTGCTTGTTTTCCTACATTTATTGTTCTCGAAGAGCTCAGGTTTTTAGATGCAGGAACAGAACTACTGGCTTTTAGAAGATCGGCAGACTTCAAGATTCATCTACTGACATGA
>NW_021701793.1:0-1394 GCF_005190385.1 Monodon monoceros
ACAGCTATAAGTAGGAGAGGAAGGCAAGCTGGATCCTTGGCTCCTTATATAAGGAAGGAGAGCACAGGAAGCCTCCCTGGGGTATACAGATGTCCCTGGGGTATACAGATGTCCCTGGGGCCTCACTGTAGACTGTCGTGGGATCCCCCGACATCACCGACTCTATGTCTAGGGAGAGGGAGATGTAATAGTCAATGGTAACTAGGATACTGTATTACCATCCTTAGAAAAGAAGATTTCTAAAGGAGGAAGTCAATTTCAGGA
Source organism: Monodon monoceros (assembly GCF_005190385.1). NCBI lineage: Eukaryota > Metazoa > Chordata > Mammalia > Artiodactyla > Monodontidae > Monodon > Monodon monoceros. The sequence goes on from NW_021701793.1 coordinate 265, forward strand.
GAAAGATGATCACTTTGTACTAAACAAGTTGATTTTCAGGGGCCCAGTGGCCAGTCAAGAAGGAAAAGCAAATCAGAAGCACAGGAGAAAGTCAGTGCTATTCGAGAAAGCTATGGCACTAAATAATATCTTTAAAGAGAGAGAGAGTGTGATACTAAAGAAAGCCGTGAACATAAAAAGGAAAATTAAGGGGAAAAATAAAAAGAGTTAGAAGAGAGATGAGAATTCAGCTTTGAAATAAGACTGCATTTGTGTAGTAGAAGAAGAAGTGAAACCAAGGAGAAAGAAAAGAACTGGAGAAGACTATCAGTCCCCTGGAGGTCAGAGACATTTTAGGAGGAAGGAGGTGCGCCATGAATCAGTGATGTAGAGAGATAAAGTGTAACCCACGGAGCAGCACTTGGGAGACAATGTGATGATTTACAGAGATGAATTTCAGTGGAGAAGTGGGGTCAGAATCAGAAAACAAGTGAGATGAGGAAATGTTTTTGTAAAGGGGGATTATTTTTGCTTATGTTTTGACATGTTGGGTATTGAAATGAAGGTAAGAGAACGGATGCAGCTTAAATCAGGAAACAGACTGATGACTGATGATTTAACTCTTTAGAGAGGTGATAGTGATCATTTAATTGACCATAGTGTTGGAATGCATGGGAGGTGTCTATTTAAGGAGTTTAAGTGGCAAGATTAGGTCTGGAGAGGGACAGTATCTTCTCTTCCCCTGAGACAGGAGGGTAGGAAGAAAGATGGGGTGTAACCAAGAGGAGAGAGACTGCAGTGTGTGCCAAATGATTTTCGCTACTTATTTTTTTAATAAACATTTTTGGAGTGTGCACTACATGAAGTACCAAGATCCCTTGGAAAATATGTTGATGAAAAAGGCCTAGACAATGCTCTCAAAGTAGTTTTATATGGAAGATAAGTCAAGTACAAAAATAACTCTAGGGATTGAGAATACAAAGTATTAACTTAAATATAAATTTTCCTACACCTCAGTTTCTTCCTCCATAAAATGGGAATAATGATAGGACCACCTATGTTTCAAGCATTCCATTCTCTTTCTAGCTTACATTTCCGAGTGTTCTAATAGAAGTATTTGACCTAATGGAGATATTCAGCCCGTGAATCAA
>NW_021701794.1:0-8592 GCF_005190385.1 Monodon monoceros
GCTGGCCTGCGGCAGAAAGTCAATGAGGCAAGAGTAGGCTTGGAGTATCCAAGGAGCAGAAAGGATGTCAGCGTGTGGAAAACAGAGCGAGCAAATTGCAGAGGAGAAGGAAACACTCAGAGAGGAAACAGAGGCCCAGATTTCTAGGTCTGTGGAGGCACTCTGAGGACTTTGCATTTTCTGTGAAGAAGCCACTGAAGAAATTTGAGTGACATGATCTGACTTATGTTTTAACAAGATCTCTCTGGATGCCACGTTGATTAGAGACTGTAGGAGAGCAAGGACAAGCCCCAGAAGACCAACAGTTGATTCAAAGAAGTGATTACTCAAACATGGTCCCCCTCCTCAGTGAAGACGCAGAGCAGGAATTGGCAAATAATGGCCACAAATCAAATCAGGCTCTCAGCCTGCATCTGTGGGACTGTGAGCTAATAATGGTTCTCACGTTCAGAAAGCTTGTTGAAGAAGAAAGAGGAGGAGAAGCTACAGAAACTGTATATGGCCCACAAAGCCTAAGATATTTAAAATCCAGAAGATGCTTTCCAACACCTGATGTAAAGCATGTGGCTGGTAGGAGGTCCTCAACCAAATTTGGAAGAGGAATACATGAGTCAGTTCGTTCCTGAAAACACTGTAAAGTGATAGGGGTCAAGAAACATTTACCCCTTCACCCTTAACCTTCACCAATGATGCCAGTTCCATTGAGCTATTGAAAAATACATTCTGGCTTTCAAAAGAATAACCCAGAGGGCATTTTCTCACATAGGCAAGGTCATAAACAACTGTCAAGTGAAGTTGAAATAGCAACAAATCAAATAATAACAAAAACATTTTTACAGAACTTTAAAGCTTACAAAGCATTTTCATGTTCATTATCTAATTTAATCCCCAAATCAACATCATGAGATAGTTATTATTTCCCCATTAGAAATGACCACATATTAAATCCTTAGTGATTGCTGAAGAAAAGCTGAAATCTTGAGTGTAACATCTATTAATGCCATGGTTGGGTGTTTTCCCATGGGAACATTGGATGCTAAAATCCACAGGGATTTTCAGCTCAAGACGGCAGACTAGGAAATATATTTACTTTCTGTTCCTCCTGAAACCATATCTAAATAAAACTGTAGAGATACCAAAACTAATCAACCAATAAAAGCCAAGATATTTTGGAAGTCATCAACCACAGAAAGATTTCAACACATTTCGAGAAGGCAAACAATGAAATGGAGGAGCCGTGAATAAAATAATGAAGAAAAAAAGGCTGACCCTAAGTAAGGTCTGCACAAAGCCACTCAGCTTTTGCTGAGCTCTGGTTATAGTAAAGGGCAGAGGAAGGAAGAGGGGCTGAAAACAAGGAGACAAACGTCATTTAAGGAAAAATAGTTCATTTAATGAGCTCCAGGGAACACTCAGCCTGCTGCCATACTAACTCATGAATTACAATGGATTGTTGGTAAGCAAGACAAGAAAACAGGGAAGAAACAAAAGAAACAAAAATCAAGACATTGTTTCTAACTGAACTCTTCTCAAAGGAGATTGAGGAATTATGGTTCAATGCCACAGCTGTAAATCATTTCTGCTCTTGGAGAGGTTACAAAGGGCTTATAATATTTCCCTTTTGTTCAGACAGAATTTAGGTCTGAGCAAAAGCTTTTGTGTCCTCCAACCCCAAAATTTATTGGGGATGGAAGCCCAGATTTGCTGGGACATACCATAAAAAGAATCTCATGAGCAGAGGGTCAAACTGATTGTGGAATATATGAATTATGTCCAGTGTGAGTTTCAATAGCTTTTAAAATATATACATACATACATATATATATATACATTTTTAATGATCTATATGATTTTGGGTTCTGAAACTCCTACATGTCACATGCGTGATACATAACAGACAATGTCAGCCCCAGGAGGGAGAAAACACTCCAATGAAGCAAGCCAAAGAAACAAGTTTTAAGCAAGGTCAAGTGATGTGTAGACCAGGATTGTTCAATTCCTACCTGTCATGCTGAAGCTTCCAGCTCCTGAATAACAACACATGCTTCCCTTGTCCTAGACAGCCAAGAGTATGTCTCCTCTCTTGGGCATAAGAATCTCTAGAGTTACATATCTGTAGTAAGAGTGGACCCAGCTGGCATACTCACAATGACCAAATTGTGTTGATCGTACTTTATACCAATACATCGCTCCACGCTGAAGTTGCAATAAATGATATATTTGCTTTCTAGACATGAATGAGACGCCTTACTGGATATACTCCAGGAAGGCCAGAGAAGCTGGCTTCTAATCCATACGGAACAATTCACTGGTGAATTTCTTTCACGATAGCCCATGATTTATCTAGAATATCATCTTTACATATCTGGATCCTTCAAACTAGACAAAGGGAAAATACGGGCTTCAAGCCTCAATTAGAAATATGGAATGGTGCCATGCTGACAACTGGTGGTCCCTGACCTGTATCTTCTGAGATTAGAACACAGTGTGGTGGATGACCAATTCATGCATTGAACAAAAGAAGACCTCCTACAGGGCAGTGTAGCTGTTCGTTACAGGTATGGCACTTAGGGCTAAGTACCATAAGGACTACAAGAGAAAAAGAAAAACAAGTAACACATGAAGCATATACGATAAGGAGGCACCACAGTCCAGAGCACGAGCTCTGGAATCACACAGGCTTGGATCAAATCCCAGCTAAGCCACTACCATCTATATACCCTGAAGGACAGGCCAAGGTTTAAATGTTGTTTTACCAGATTTCAAAAAAGAAGTGAAGAAAGAACCTATCTGCCAGGAAGGGACATCGTGGGGTGCAGTATCCAGTCGGATCAGGGCTCTGCATCTCCTGCTCAGAAACCTTGGCCACCTGGCTCGTGGTGATGCTGGCAGCTGAGCAGCCCTGGAGAAGGCGATCCTGTCTCCAGGTCTCGCAGAGAAGCTGGGGAGGACTCCGGACGAGGTGGCCCACACCCTGGTAAGCTCTGGCTGCCTCCTGTCCTCAGGTATGAGCAGGCTCTGGCCTCTGGGCCCCGTGGTGGGGAAGGCCTGGCCGATACATACACAGGGCTGAGGGGCCTGCAGAGCCAGTCCCCAGGCAGGGTGAGCTCTGGAGGAGGCTTCCACAGTCCCCAGCAGTCTCCGCATGGTGGCCCATCTGGTGCCAAACACCTGCCACCCACAGCGAGAAGTCCCAGCCACTAGAAAGTCCAGAAGGGGCCCCACCCTTTGCCTTTGGGCCTGGGTTAAGCCACCAGCTGGGCTTGCATGTGACCCCTGCCTCACCCCCTGCCCCGCCCGCCCTTTCTCTGTGACACGTACAATGGATATGTCATAAAGCCAGGCTGAGCCAGTGCTATAAATTCAGAGGAGTTAGAATCTAGGAAGAAGCTCTCCCACTTTCACTCTCTGCTCTCAGATCAGGCAGGCAGTACCTCTAATATGGAAGCTATGGACACCACACCTCCTTCCCAGGCTGTCCTCTACCATTCTGCTCATGTTTTCCCCAGCACCCCATTGACGGCTTTGGCGGGTATCGGGGCTTCAGCAGGCAGCACGTCTGACCCCGAACCTATGGACACCACACCTCCTTCACATGCTGTTATCTTCCATTCTGCTCCTGTTTTCCCCAGCACCCCATTGACGGCTTTGGCGGGCATCGGTGCTTCAGCAGGCAGCACCTCAGACCCCGAACCTATGGACACCACACCTCCTTCACACGCTGTCATCTACCACTCTGCTCCTGTTTTCCCCAGCACCCCATTTACGGGTTTGGTGGGCATCGGTGCTTCAGCAGGAAGCACGTCAGACCCCGAACCTATGGACACCACACCTCCTTCACACGCTGTCATCTTCCATTCTGCTCCTGTTTTCCCCAGCACCCCATTTACGGCCCTGGCGGGCATCGGTGCTTCCGCAGTCAGCACGTCTGACCCCGAACCTATGGACACCACACCTCCTTCACACGCTGTCATCTACCACTCTGCTCCTGTTTTCTCCAGCACCCCATTTTCGGCTTTGGTGGGCATCGGTGCCTCAGCAGTCAGCACCTCAGACCCCGAACCAATGGACACCACACCTCCTTCACAGGCTGTCATCTTCCATCCTGCTCCTCTTTACCCCAGCACCCCATTTACCGCTTAGGCCGGCACTGGTGCTTCAGCAGGCAGCACCTCTAACACCAAAGCTATGGACACCACACCTCCTTCCCAGGCTGTCATTTTCCAGTCTGCCCTGTCTCCAAGTAGAACCACTACCCATTTCACACTGCTGTTCCAAGTTCTGGGAACACACCACCCAGTGGTAGCAATGCCTCAGCCCATGCCTCGACTCATTTACCTGCAACGTGAGCCAACAGATAGACCAACACTTCAAAGTTATGACAGAAAATTGAGTAAGTTATACGCTTGGAATTTCATTTATTATTATTAACAAGCACAACTGTAGTGCTTAGACTATAACAAGTACTATTCTAAGGGCTTACCAAATATTAACTCACTGATTCCTCATAATGGCAACCCTAGTGGTAGGGAATATTCATAATGTTCACTTTTTGGGGGGAAACTGAGGCTCAGAGACGTTGAATAGCTTGCCTAATGCCACACAGTTAGTAGGTGGCAAAACCCGGGATTAAAACCAGACCGTCTAGACTTTCATCACTTTGCTGTGTCACCTTATTATAAGTTGTGGTTAGGGAAGGGACTAAATTGACAAGACTCTGAACTAAAAGGAGAAGGGAGAAATGAGAAAATGAGTGATCCTAGAAACTAGAGAAGATTTAGGCTCAGAAATTTCTGGTGATGAGACCCAGAAGAACAAGAACTTGGTTGGAATGTTAACTTGGGGTAGTATCTGAATCCATTGAGAAATGGTTTTGTTTCCTGTAAAATTTAGAAAGGTCAGTTGGATGAAGATTAACGAAGACAAAAGTAGAAAGGAAAAGAAAAAGGTGCCTTAAGTGAGACATAACCGCTCCCCTCTACGTACCCACAGGTTGTGTCCTGTGGGAAAGGATGGAGCTCTCTCTACCGGGTTGGTCACCAGGCTGAACAAGGAGAAACGTGGCAACCATTGTACTGGTTTTGATGATCCCTCAAAACCAAGGCTTCAGTTTCCAAGAACGACCTACGGTAGCATAACTAGTGTGTGTCACACATGCCACTAAGTGTGTTTCCAGTCACACATTTTAATTGGAGAAATACTTCCTAGGAGGTAGGCATTAGTTCCCTATGGCTGCTGTAACAAATTACTACAAATGTGCTTGCTTCTAACAAAACACACTTATTTTCTTATGGTTCTGGAAGACAGAGGTCCAAAACCAGTTTCCCTGGGCTGAAACCAGGAGTCAACAGGGCCATCCATCCTCCTTCTAGAGGCTCTAAGCGAGAATCTGTTTCCTCGCCAGCATTCCTTCACTTCTGGCCACATCAATCCAACCCCAACTTCATCATCACATTCTCTTTGGGGTAAAAATTCCCTCTGCCTCTCTCTTACGAGAACACCAGTGGTTATATTTGGGCCCGTCCAGGTAGTCCAGGAGAATCTTCCCATCTGAGAACCATTACTTTCATCCCACTGGCAAAGTGCCTTCTGCCATTTAAGGTGACATTCACAGGTTCTGGAGAGTAGAATGTGGACATTTGGGGGCAATGGTATTATTCAGTCTACTACAAGGTAGATACTATTATCTTTCTCAGATGTACAAAATGACGTTTAGGGAAGTAGTCTGTCTCAGGTCTACAATTTCCAGAGTAGAGACTTACATTCTGCCACTGACACTTTAGGACACACCCTAAACAACTTTAATCTGTGTCCTTAACTACTGCATAATCCTTGGTTAAGAGTCACACTTAGGTATCAAGACCCAATTGAATAGAACACAAGTACTGTCTCCTCTTTCACTATGTTTGCCTGGTGTACTGATGAATCTTGCCCAGAGCAGAAGAGTTCAGAAAAGTGTTATGCAGGTTTACGAAGAGAAAGCATTTACTGTTTGACGTGCACGGAGGAACGGAAGGCTTTTTCAAATAAAATAAAATAAAATATGCCACCAAATAGTCAATTGTCACAACAGAGGTAACCCCGTGGGAGTCATGAGGAGACTAAAATTATCTCCAATTGTGCAGGGCAGAAAAGTTTCAATGAAGGCAGGTGTAGTTCAGCCAAGCCCTACAGCACAGAAGTAGGAATTTGGGTATGTACGAATGGGAAAAAAGACATTTGAGGCATGGGAAATAGTTTAATGCAGAATGGACGAGAAATATACATTAGACCTTTTCTAAAACAACTGGCTTATTAACTCAGTAAATCGATTTAGTCAGTCAAACTAGCTTTAGCTGATTACTTATCCAGGGGATAGCTGTTGAGAGTAATTTTTGTCACAGAACAGTAAATAAAATGGTTGAACTATAGCTTTAGGCTTGCTAAGTGAAATAGATTGCGCTAGGTGATTTTCAAGTGACTTACTTGGTAGTACTCACGAAATTGGGGGTTAACAATTGCTTAAGAAAACAAAGAGAATTGATTTTAAATAAAGTAGCTACTGTGTAAACTATCTGTTCAGTAGCTCATGTTAAACGGATGTTTATAATCCCCATTGGACAACCAACTACATTTTTGCAAATGGCAATGTGAATTGCTGTTGCATAAACTATAGCAATGACCACCTATGTAATTTGTTGTCCAAACCAGAAATCTTCTAACAATACTGGTGTCCTAATAAAAATAAGCACGAAGGGAACACACAGTGGGTGTCTCCCGTGTGCCTGTGCATGCATCTATATCTCACTGAACCCTCATAACAGCCCCCAAGAGAGGGACTCTGGGCGTCCCCATGCTGCTTGTGGAGAAAGAGGCACAGGGAGGTTCAATAGTCTACCTACCTAATATCGCACAGAGGGTGGCAGAGCCCGTTTTTAAACCACCTGCCTCCAATACCAGGTGCCAGGAGCCAGACTCAGCCTACAGCTCTCTTCTGCTCACCTGGAGGTGAAACAATGTGTCATGATTAGTCAAATCCCGTCTTCACTCATCAAGGTAGGTTGAACACCTGCACGTCCTCCAAGTAGCATGTAGCATAAGCAATCAGATGTTTGTCCCGTGATCGTCCAGGAACTTGGAATCAGCTGTGCCTGGTTAGGCTGAGCTGGTTTAGAGTGGAGAGGACCACCGATCTTCCACCTGGGCAAGTGCCTTTTGACCTCCTGCCATCAGAGGGCCGAAATCTCCAGCCTGAGAATGTGCTGAGCCCTGTAGCCTAGTTACGCCAGCTCAGAACAATGATGAGCACACCTTTTTCCAGTCACCTTTCCTCATGCTCCCCATGCCTCATACTGCCCTGCTTCTTTATTCTTTATCCCACAGATACCCAAAGCCCCTTGCCTTTGGGGAGGCGGATTTGAGACCTATTGTCACGTCACGTCCTCGCTTGGCTGCCCTGTGAATAAACCTCCTCTTTGCTGCAAACCTCAGCATTTCAGTGTTTTGGCTTGCTGCGCCTCAGACAGAATGGTTGGGAGCAGTGGTACAGCTCCCTTGCCTGTGAGGGATGCTGGTTCCTAGTAGTCACGTTGCGGATGTTTTCTCCTCTCGGGGTGGGGGCGGGGCAGACATCCTGCTCTTCCGGAAAGGGAGAAACACAGGTGCCAAACCCTTGCCCTCAGCGTCACCATCACCTAGGAGCTTGTTAGAAGCACAGAATCCAGGCCCCACCCAGAACTACTGAATACCAGCCTGCATTTAACAAGATCCACAAGAGAGGCATACCCATATTAAAGTTGGAGAGGCAGCAAGCTGTCATCGTCTTCTCCATGGCTAATGAAAACGAAGCAAAGGTTCATCCCGAGCCGACTCTGCCTCAGTCACCTGGATATCACATGAGCTCATTTAATCCTCCCCAGAACCTGCAAATGAGACTCAGGGTCAGAGTGGTCTAGCACCCAAGGTTTCATAAAAGAACATGACCAAGGCTCACTGGAGCCCAGACTTCCAAAAAAGAAGGCCCCTGAGCACAGCATGGCACCACCGCAGCCCAAACCGTGGGCCTGGAGGGTAGGCCAGGCTCCCCACGCAGAGTTCACGCCATTCGACAGATGCCCACAGCAGACCACAAGGCAATATGAGAAGTAAGTTCTGATTGTGGAATCTCTGAATTTTGAGATTTAAAGAAAAAAATCTGTTTTCGGGGGATGGTTAAAACAGTTCTACCAAGGAGTAAAGAGAGGGCATCTCAAGGCCCCTTCTGGACTTAGAATTTAATGCCTACTTATTGAGAAATGCTCCGTGCCTTTGCTCAGCCCTACGTCAAGATGAAGTTCTCTGTGCCCTAGAAGCTTAGGTTCTAAAAAGGCCACAGAAATGGGTGAGACCTAAAAAATGCCAGAACAATGCAACGGCCTTAATCAGACTGTCTTTGCTTTGCCTTGCTTACAAGTCACTGACTTTAAACTGAATATGGTGTCATGTCTTTATGTTTCTTGAAGCTTTTTATTTTACAAAAGATCATATAAAGATTTTCTTCCATGGTAAGACTTTTATATTGTATTTCTCTTAAACTGGAGTGTGGTACATTTACCCTCCATCAGATGATTGCTT
>NW_021701795.1:0-1127 GCF_005190385.1 Monodon monoceros
CTATATGCAGAAAATTATAAGACACTGATGAAAGAAATTAAAGATGATACAAATAGATGGAGAGTTATACCATGTTCTTGGGTTGGAAGAATCAACATTGTGAAAATGACTCTACTACCCAAAGCAATCTACAGATTCAATGCAATCCCTATCAAACCACCACTGGCATTTTTCACATAACTAGAATGAAAAATTTCACAATTTGTATGGAAACACAAAAGACCCCGAATAGCCAAAGCAATCTTGAGAACGAAAAACGGAGCTGGAGGAATCAGGCTCCCTGACTTCAGACTATACTACAAAGCTACGGTAATCAAGACAGTATGGTAGTGGCACAAAATCAGAAAGACAGATCAATGGAACAGGATAGAAAGCCCAGAGATAAACCCATGCACATAGGCTCACCTCATGTTTGATAAAGGAGGGAGGAATGTACAGTGCAGAAAGGACAGCCTCTTCAATAAGTGGTGTTGGGAAAACTGAACAGGTACATGTACAAGTATGAGATTAGATCACTCCCTAACACCATATACAAAAATAAGCTCAAAATGAATTAAAGACCTAAATGTAAGGCCAGAAAGTATCAAACTTTTAAGAGAAAAACATAGGCAGAACACTCTATGACATAAATCACAGCAAGATCCTTTCTGACCTGCCTCCTAGAGAAATGGAAATAAAAACAAAAATAAACAAATGGGACCTAATGAAACTTCAAAGCTTTTGCACAGCAAAGGAAACCATCAAGAAGACCAAAAGACAACCCTCAGAATGGGAGAAAATATTTGCAAATGAGGCAACTGACAAAGGATTAATCTCCAAAATTTACAAGCAGCTCATGCAGCTCAATAACAAAAAAACAAACAACCCAATCCAAAATGGGCAGAAGACCTAAATAGACATTTCTCCAAAGAAGATATACAGATTGCCAACAAACACATGAAAGAATGCTCAACATCATTAATCATTAGAGAAATGCACATCAAAACTACAATGAGATATCATCTCACAGCAGTCAGAATGGCCATCACCAAAAAATCTAGAAACAATAAATGCTGGAGAGGGTGTGGAGAAAAGGGAACACTCTTGCACTGCTGGTGGGAATGTGAATTGGTACAGCCACTATGGAG
>NW_021701796.1:0-1371 GCF_005190385.1 Monodon monoceros
GGGTTAGGATTAGGGGACGGGTTATGGTAAGGCTTCGGGTAAGGGTTAGGGTTCGGGTTCGGGTTAGGGTTAGGGTTAGGGTACGGGGACAGTTTCGGGTACAGGTTAGGGTACGACAACGGTTCAGTGTGAGCGTACGTGTTAGGGTATGATTTAGTGTTAGCGTATAGGTTAGGATTAGGGCATGTGTTAGGGTAAGCCTTCGGATAAGGTTTAGGGTTCGGGTTAGGGTTAGGTTTAGGTTTAGGGGACAGGAACGATTTAGGGTACAGGTTATGGTACGGCAACGGTTTAGGGTGAGCGTACATGTTAGGGTATGTGTTAGTATTAGCGTACGGGTTAGGATTAGGGGACGGGTTAGGGTAAGGCTTCGGGCAATGGTTAGGGTTCGGGTTAGGGTTAGGGTAAGGGTTAGGAGACGGGGACGGTTTAGGGTACAGGTTAGTGTACGAGAATGGTTTAGGATGAGCGTACGTGTTAGGGAAGGGGTAGTGTTAGCGTACGGGTTAGGATAGGGGACGGGTTAGGGTAAGGCTTCGGGTAAGGGTTAGGGTTCGGGTTAGGGTTAGGGTTAGGGGACAGGGACTGTTTAGGGTACAGGTTAGGGTACGACAAAGTTTTAGGGTGAGCGTACGTGTTAGGGTACGGGTTACTGTTAGCGTAAGTGTTAGGATTAGGGGACGGGTTAGGGTAAGGCTTCGGGTAAGGGTTAGGGTTCAGGTTAGGGTTAGGGTTAAGGTTACGGGACGGGGACTGTTTAGGTTACAGGTTAGGGTACGACAACGGTTTAGGGTGAGCGTACATGTTAGGGTACGGGTTAGTGCTAGCGTACGTGTTACGATTAGGGGACGGGTTAGGGTAAGGCTTCGGGCAAGGGTTAGGTTTCAGGTTAGGGTTAGGGGATGTTCAAGGGGACTGGGACGGTTTAGGGTACAGGTTATGGTACGGCAACGGTTTAGGGTGAGCGTACGTGTTAGGGTACGTGTTAGTATTAGCGTACGGTTTAGGATTAGGGGACGAGTTAGGGTAAGGCTTCGGGTAAGGGTTAGGGTTCGGGCTAGGTTTAGGGTTAGGGTTAGGAGACGGGGACGGTTTAGGGTACAGTTTAGTGTACGATAACGGTTTAGGATGAGCGTTCGTGTTAGGGTATGGGTTAGTGTTAGCGTACGGGTTAGGATTAGGGAACGGGTTAGGGTAAGGCTTCTGGTAAGGTTTAGGGTTCGGGTTAGGGTTAGGGTTAGGGTTAGGGGACGGGGACGGTTTAGGGTACACGTTAGGGTATGACAATGGTTTAGGGTGAGCGTATGTGTTAGGGTACTGGTTAGTTTTTGCGTTCGGGTTAGGATTAGGGGACGGGTTATGGTAAGGCTT
>NW_021701797.1:0-1380 GCF_005190385.1 Monodon monoceros
TAGGATTTTTAAAGCTAGAATAGTAAAACTGTCATGGTGTGCAGTGATACCCATGGAAAAGAATGTGTAGCTCAAAAACAGACATACACTGCAGATGGTATGTGTGATATACAGCATATTGGGCATTGCAAATCAGTAGGAAAAAAGATTTTTTTTGATAAACCATAATAGGATAATTGGTTATCCATATGGCAAATAAATATAATTAAATATCCGTCTCATGTTAAATATATTTTTCTTTAAATACTTGACTATGAATAGCAAAATAATTTAGACAGAATGTAGAAAAATATGTTATTAAGAGAGTTAAGAATTTTCTGACCAAAAAAACCTTCTCTTGAAAGACTAGCAATAAATAGAAAGAAGTGCAAATAGCTCATAATGTGACAACAGATTACTATCCAGCAATATGAAGAATTTACAGAAGTTCATAGATGACAATTCAAAATCCAACAGAAGAACAAGTGAAGAATATCTTGTAAATGCAAATTGTATAATAGGAAAACTTAATGGCTAACTAAACATACAAAAACTAAATTTGTTAAATGCAAGATAAAAAATAACCATGTCACACCCATTAGTAGATGTATGTGTGTGTGTATATATATATGTATGTATAGTACCGCAATATGCCAACAGTCTCACCAATACAAAGTATTGACACAGAGAAAGAAACAGGGGCACTCATAGATCACTTAATATGTTGGAGAATAACTTGGTAAAAGAGTTCCCTTGAAAATTCACAGGACTTATGGCAGAACAGTTGCAATTATAAGTACATAGTGAAATGTGCATATGAGTCCGAAGAACCATATATGATGAAATTATTGAGACACATATTTAAAATAATGGCCAAAACTTCAATATCCCTTTGTAGAAAGATAAATAAGTAAATCAAAATATGCTCATGTATATGAGTCTCACAGACGGAGACAAGTTGGCAGAGTAGAAGGATGTGAGCTTACCTTTTCTTACAAAAATATCAAAATCACAATTAACTGCTGAACAGCCATTGACAAAAAAGCCCTGGAATCTATCAAAAAAAAAGATATCCTACATCCAAAGACAAAGAAGCCACAATGAGATGGTAGGAGGGACGCAATTGTGATAAAATCAAATCCCACACCTGCTGGTGGGCAACCCACAAACTGGAAAATAATTATACCACAGAAGTTCTCCCATAGGGGTGAAAATTCTGAGATCCACATCAGGCTCCTCAGACTGGGCATCTGGCAACGGGAGGAGGAGCCCCCAGAGAATCTGGCTTTGAAGGCCAGCAGGAATTCCACAGGACTGGGGGAAACAGAAACTCCACTCTTGGAGGGAGCACTCAAGGTCTCATGCACACCAGCACCTAGGGAAAAAAACAGTGACCTCATA
>NW_021701798.1:0-1044 GCF_005190385.1 Monodon monoceros
GGGGTCCACTCTGGAGGATCAGTAACAGAAATTGAGAACATTGTAACTTCAATGAACAGATGTGTGAGCCAAACTTTAATTAACATAGAACAGTGTATAAGGCTCGGGTAAAATAAGATGTTTCTAACACTTCCATTTGATATTTCAATGACATTATTATAAGCAAGTTCAGTGAAAAGGTTTGTCTTATTTGTCAGGTCAATATTAGAGAAATGAAGTGATTTCTTTCCAAGGATGTACATCTAATAATCTTGCTTAAATCTTCAATCTTGTTTTAAATGCTTTTCCATTGAAAATGATACTTCTCTTTCAGCTCCCCCATTTCTGAGAAGTATAAAATCTTATAATTTATTATTACCAAAGGGGAAAGTTGGGAGGAGGGATAAATTAACAGTTTGGGATTAACACATACACACTGCTATGTATAAAATCGATCATCAACAAGGAACTACTGTCTAGCACAGGGAACTACACTCAATATTTTGCAATAACCTATAAGGGGAAATAATCTGAAAAAGAATAGATATTTTTATTGACATCATCTATCAATGACAGTTAAAATGGAACCTAAGGGAAGCTGGTGGTAAGTGCTTCTGACCCTGAAGACTTCAATCATCTAAAGTTTGGACTCTGCCTACTTCCCAAGGCCCTTAATGAACATATATTTAGCCGTAGCTTAAAAAGTTCCCCAGTTTGGGTTGCGGAGAGACACTGATTTTGAAAAACCCCTGGTGTTCTCCTCATATGAATGGGACCCTTCCTACAGCTAAAACTTGCCTGTCACACCCAGAGGATGGTATACCGTCTGATCGGGAAGAGTTTGGAAAAGGCATCTCATCTCCTCATCTCCTGGTGCTCGGGTTCACCCCTCCAGCGTCTTTACGAACAGTCTCCCCCCTTGGAGATGTCAACATCCTGTTGCATACAGTTTGGAATTTGTCCAGAGGATGAAGCGGAAGGATGAGGAACAATGAGAGACAAGTCCTAGGTGTTCGGACAGGCACATGTCACTCTAATTTCCAATCAGGAAGACGAATTGACCAT
>NW_021701799.1:0-25974 GCF_005190385.1 Monodon monoceros
GTCCGCCTGCCGATGCAGGAGACGCGGGTTCGTGCCCCGGTCCGGGAAGATCCCACATGCCGCGGAGCGGCTGGGCCCGTGAGCCATGGCTGCTGAGCCTGCGCGTCCGGAGCCTGTGCTCCGCAGCGGGAGAGGCCACAACAGTGAGAGGCCCGCGTACCGCAAAAAAAAAAAAAAAAAAAGTGCATACTATCAATGTGAACCATTACTCACGATGTTAACCCAGCTCACCTGGCTGAGTTAGTATTTGTCAGATTTCTCTACCATAAAGTTACTCATTTTCCTTCTTTCCATACTGTACTCTTTAGAAAGAAGTCACTATGAACAATCCACACTCTGGAATGGGGAGAAATTTGCCATATCTTTTAGGGAAAATAATCTATATAAATTATTTGGTAATTTTCTGTATGAGAGATTTGTCTTTCCTATTTATTTATACATTTATGTATATCCATATGGGCTCATAGATAGTTATTTTGTATTTTGGGCTATAATCTAATACTATGTTATTTATTTTGTTGCTCAAATTCTTTGGCCATTGGGGGCTATTTCAGTTGGTTCCTGTGCTCTCTGACAGATCTCCATCATTTTGTGTTTTTAAGCACTTCCTTATTTTCTGGCACCATAAGATACTCCAGGTTCATTTTGTATATTCTCTGCCCCAACCCTAGAATCAGCCATTTCTCCAAGGATCTTTGATTCCTTTTATTGGAGAATATTAGAAACCAAGATACAGGTGAAGGGTGTGTTTGTTGCCACCAGTGTATCATTGCTTCAAAACTCTCAGTGAGCAAAACTAGTTAAATATGTGTGTACCACCTGTGTATAACATATATCTATGAATATTTCTGTATGTAACCATCTGTATATATTGTGAAAGGAATATCAAAATGGAGTCAGTGTTGCTAAGAGAGCTCTCTAAAATGAAACCAGGAAGTGTGAGGAAGTGTGACTTACACATGTCTTAGCCTGAATGGAATCTGACCTTTTGACCACTTTTTGTCTTAACATAGGCATTCGGAACATTTACCAAATGTTCCAGAAACTCAAGATACTTATTGGGCCCTTGCCCTAAAATAACTCATGACAGCCTATCCCTTAAGGACAAATATTCCCTTTCCTGCGCCAGAGTCAATTATAATTCCTGCTAGACAGCTTTAACAACCTTGTGGTTTTTGCCTGTATAAGCCCCTGACTCACTTTCCCTTAACACTCTTTTGGTTTTACTGTTTTGAAATTCCCAAGGCCCCAAATAAAGCTTTCTTCTTTGCAGCCTTGATACTGATTACTGCCTCCCTCTCCCTCCCTCCCTCCCTCCCTCCCTCCCTCCCTCCCTCCCTCCCTCCCTCTCTTTCTCTCTCTCTCTCTCACACACACACACACACACACACACACACACACTTTATACTTTTGGATATAAATCTATCCAAGTATTCATACTGATGTTTCTTACTCCCATGCATTACCATATATTTCTTTCTAAGCTTCACCCTTTGCTTATTGGTAACCCCTACTCCAACAGTGAGAAACCTACTTCCCTTTAACCATCATCCAACCCCAGAATCCATGCAGAGTCATTTCAGAGCTGTTTACCTGTGTCCCATACTTGGGGCAGGGTGAGGAGAATTTATCAACTAGAGTACAGTTCTTTTTGTCTTTAATCTTACAGTTTCCAATTATTTTCAGAATTACTGAGATCAGCATCTTTTTCCCTAACTCCCTTCAGTGAGGTGATGGCAAACATTCGTGATACAGTTAGATCTTTTTATTACAATCTACATTCCATCTTGGGGTTCCTCAACCTCCTAACTTATTTTTTCCCTATTAGTACACATTAAAGCTCACTCTTTATGCTGTAAGATTCTGTGTTTTGACAAACTCATAGTGTCATGTATCCACCTTGATAACGTACAGAATAATTTTACAACCCTAAAAATCACCTGTGCTTCTCCAATTCAACCTTCCCCAAACTTCCAATCCCTGGCAACTGTAGACCTATTTCCCATCTCTACAAGTTTTCCATTTTCAGTATGTGATATAAATGAAATCATATAGTATAGAGTCTTTTCAAGTTGGCTTCTTTCACTTAGAAATACACGTTTAAGATTCACACATGTTGTTTTGTGGATCGAAAGCTGATCCCCTTTTATAACTGAATAATATTCCGTTGTATGGAGGTTCCACAGTATTTACCCATTCAACTATTAAAGGACATTGTCATTGCTTCCATGTTTTGGCAAGCCTGGATAAAGCTGCTATAAGTATTGGCATGTAGGTTTTCCTGGGAACATCAGTTTTGTACTCAGATGAACAAATTCCTAGGAGGGAAAATGTTTAATCATGTGGTAAGACTGCTTATCATTGTAAGACATTGCCAAAATGTCTTCTAGAATGTCAGTACTGTTTTTCATTCCCACTACTAATGAATGAGAATTCTGGTTTCTTTGTATTCTAGTCCGCAACTGAATATTGTCAATATTTTGGATTTTAACATTCTAATAGGCTTGTAGTTATATTCATTTTTTCAACATGGAATTGGGTGGTTGACACAATTTTAAATTGAAGTATCATTGATTTACAATACTATAGTAGTTTCAGGTGTACAACAAAATGATTTAATAGTTTTGAATTTGAAGATATTATAAAATATTGGCTACATTCCTGTGCTGTACAATATATCCATGTATCTTATTTATTTTATACATAGTAGTTTGGACCTCTTAATCCCATACCTCTGTCTTGCCCCTCCACCCTTTCCTCTCCCCACTAGTAATCACTAGTTTGTTCTCTGTATCTGTGAGTCTGTTTTTGCTCTGTTATATTCATTGGTTTGTTTTACTTTTTATATTCCACATATAAGTGATGACATAGGTATTTGTCTGACTTGTTTCACTACATATAATGCTCTCTAGGTCCATCCATGTTGTTGCAAATGGCAAAATTTCATTCTTTTTTATGGCTGAGTAATATCTCGTGTGTGTGTGTGTGTGTGTATGTGTGTATGTGTATCACCACTTCTTTTTCCATTCATCTGTTCATGAACACTTAGCTTGCTTTCATATCTTAGCTATTGTAACTACTGCTGCTATGAACATTGGAGTGCATGAATCTTTCTGAATTAGTGTTTTGTCTTCTTTGGATATATACCCAGGAGTGGAATTAATGGATCATATGGTAGTTCTATATGTAGTTTTTTGAGGAAGCTTCATACTGTTTTCCACAGTGGCTGCATCAATTTACATTCCCACCAGCAGTGTAGGAGGGTTCCCTTTTCTCCACACCCTCTCCAGCGTTTATTATTTGTGATCTTTTTGATGATAGCAGTTCTAACAGGTATGAGGTGATATCTTGTAGTTTTGATTTGCATTTTTCTGGTGATAAGAAATGTTGTGCATTTTATTCATGTGCCTTTTGGCCATCTGTATGTCTTCTTTGGAAAAATGTCTATTCAAGTCTTCTAATTAAAAAAAAATTTTTATTGAATGAGCTGTTTATGTATTTGGGATGTTAACCCTTTATCATTCATATCATTTGCAAATATTTTCTCCCATTTAACAACTTGTCTTTCTGTTTTTCTCAGTGGTTTCCCTTACTGTGCAAAAGTTTTAAGTTTAATTAAGTCCCGTTTGTTTATTTTGCTTTTGTTTCCTTTGTCTTAGGAGACTGATACAAAAATTGCTACAATTTATGTCAAAGTGTTCTGCCTATGTTTTCTTTTAGGAGTTTTACTGTTTATGTTATTGCATTTAGGTCTTTAATCCATTTTGAGTTTATTTTTATATATGGTGTAAAAAAATGTTCTACTTTCATTCTTTTACATGTAGCTGTCCAGTTTTCCCAGCACCACTGATTGAGAGATTGTGTTTTCTCCATTGTATATTCTTCCTTTGTCGTAGATTAATTGATTCTAAGTATGTAGGTTTATTTGTGGGCTCTCTATTCTGTTCCATTGATCTCTGTGTCTGTTTTTGTGCCAATACAATACTGTTTTGATTATTGCAGTTTTATAATATATAGTCTGAAGTCAGGGAGCGTGATACCTCCAACATTGTTCTTTATTCTCAAGATTGCTTTGACAGTTCAGGGTCTTTTGTGGTTCCGTGTAAATTTCAGGATTATATGTCCTAGTTCTATGAAAAATGTCATAGGTATTTTGATAGCTATTGCAGTAAATCTGTAGATTGCTTTGCATAGTATGGACTTTGCTTTTTTTTATTTGCTGATTTCTTTATTTTTCTTTTTTTAATTTTTTTTAAACATCTTTATTGGAGTATAATTGCTTTACAATTGTGTGTTAGTTTCTGCTTTATAACAAAGTGAATCAGCTATACCATATCTCTTCCCTCTTGCATCTCCCTTCCTCCCACCCTCCCTATCCCACCCCTCTAGGTGGTCACAAAGCACTGAGCTGATCTCCCTGTGCTCTGGCTGCTTTCCACTAACTATAGGTTTTACATTTGGGCAAAGTGAGAGAGTGGCATGTACGTATGGACGTTTTAACAATATTAATTATCTCAATCTATGAACATGGAATGTATTTCCATTTCTTTGTTATCATCTTCAATGTCCTTCATCAATGTTTTATAGTTTTCATGGCTTCTTTTTCACCTCTTTGATTAAGTTCATACTTATGTATTTTATCATCTGATGTAATTTTTAAAAGAGTTGTTTCCTTGTTTTCTATTTCCCTTTAAAAAATTTTTTTATTGACATGTAGTTGATGTATAATAGTATATAAGTAACAGGTGTACAATATAGTGATTCACAATATTTGAAGTTTATACTCCTTTTATAGTTATTATAAAATATTTGCTATGTTCTTAGGGAGGAGCACTATAGTGATAGGGTATTAAGAGGTACAAAATATTAGGAATAAAATAAGCTACAAGGATATTTTGTTTTCTATTTCTGATAGTTCATTTTTAATGTATGGAAAAGCAACACATTTCTGTATATTGATCTTGAATCCTTCAACTTTACTGAATTCGTTTATTCTGATAGTTTTTGGAGGAGCCTTTAAGGATGTTTATATGTAGTATCAGGTTATCTGCAAATAGTTTTACTTCTTCCCTTTCAATATGGATTCCTTTTCTTTTTCTTACCTGAGTGCTTGGCTAGGAAGTCCAATACTATGTGAAATAGAACTGGAAAGAGTCGGCATCCTTGATTTGTTTTCAATTCTAGAGGAAAATATTTCATCTTTTCACCAGTGAATATGATGTTATCTGTGGGTTTGTCATAAATAGGCTTTATTATGTTGAGATATTTTCCCATTTATACCAACTTTGATGAGATTTTTATCATGAATAGACGTTGAATCTTCTAAGAATCATGTGATTTTATCCTTCCTTTTGTGAATGTGGAATATCACATTGACTTGTGGATATTGAACCATCCTGCATTCTGGTAATAAATCCCAATTGATCATGGTGTATGATCCTTTTTATATCTTGTTGAATTCAGTTTGGTAATATTTTCTTGAGGATTTTTGCATCTTTATTTATCAGAATTATTGGCCTGTAATTTAATTTATTTTTTAGTGTTTTTGTCTGGTTTTGATATCAGGGTAAAGATGGTCTTGTAGAATGAGTGTTAGAAGTGTTCCTGCATCTTCAATATTTTGGAATCGTTTGAGAAGGATAGGTATTATCTCTTTATTATATGTTTGGTAGAATTCCCTATGAAACCACCCAGTCCTGGACTTTTGTTTGCTGGGAGTTTCTTTTTTTTTAACTAATTCAGTTTCAGTACTAGTGATTGGTCTGTTCAGATATATTTCTTCCTGATTAACTCATGGAAGATTTTTTGATTCTAGAAGTTTATCTCTTTTCTTGTAAGTTGTCTAATTTGTTGACCTATAACTGTTTATAATATGCTTTTATGATTTTTTTTGTATCTCTGTGGTATCAATTGCAATTTCTTCTCTTTCATTTCTTATCTTGTTTATTTGGGTACTCTCTCTTTTTTCTTGATGGGCCTGTTAAAAGTTTTATCAATTTTATCTTTTCTAAAAATCAGCTCTTGGTTTCATTGATCTTTTCTATTGTTTTCTGATCTCTTTTATTTATTATCTATCTGATAATAATTCCTTCCTCCCTTCAGCTGACTTTGGCCTTTGTTTGTTCTTTTTCTAATTCCCTTAGAAGGTAGCTTAGATTATTTGAGATTATTCTTTTTCCTTGAGCTAGGCCTGTATCACTGTATACTTCCCTTTTAGAACAGCTTTTGCTACATCCCATAGATTTTGGAAAGTTGTGTTTCAATTTTCTTTTGTCTCAAGGTATTTTCTGATTTCCTCTTTTTTTTTTTTTTTGTGGTACACGGGCCTCTCACTGTTGTGGCCTCTCCTGTTGTGGAGCACAGGCTCTGGACGCGCAGGATCAGCGGCCATGGCTCACGGGCCCAGCCGCTCCGCGGCATGTGGGATCCTCCCGGACTGGGGCACGAACTCGTGTCCCCTGCATCGGCAGGCAGACGCTCAACCACTGTGCCACCAGGGAGGCCCTCTGATTTCCTCTTTTATTTCTTCACTAACTCATTTTTTAGTTACATGTTGTTCAGTCTCTACCTGTTTGTGTTTTTCCCATTTTTTTCCTGTAATTATAATTTCATACTGATGAGGCCAGAAAAAATTCTTGACATAATTTCTATACTCCTAAATTTGTTGAGACTTGTTCGTAGCCTCATATGTGATCTATCCTGAAGAATGTTTCATGTGAATTTGAAAAGAGTGTATATTCTTCTGTTTTTGAATGGAATGTCCTGTAGATATTAAGTATGACTCCTGTAATGTGTCATTTAAACTACTGTTGCCTTATTGATTTTTCTGACAGGATGATCTGTCCATTGATGTAAGTGGGATGCTAAAGTCCCCTACTATTTTTGCATTATTCTCAATTTCTCCCTTTATGTCACTTAATATTTGCTTTATATATTTAAGTGTTCCTATATTAGGTGCATATAAGTTATTGAATGTTATAGCCTCTTCTTATATTGATCTCTTTATCTCTTTATCCCTATATAATGACCTTCCATGTCTTTTTATAGACTTTATTTTGAAGTCTACTTTATCTGGTATGAGTATTGCTATCCCCACTTTCTTATCATTTCCATTTGCATGAAAAGTCTTTTTCCATCCCTTCACTTTCAGTCTGTGTGTGTCTTTAGCTCTGAAGTGAGTCTCTCATAAACTGCATGTAGATAGGTCTTTTTTTAATCCCAATCAAACACCTGTGTATTTTGATGGTAGCATTTAGTCCATTGACATTTAAAGTGATTATTGATAGGTCTGTCATTGCCATCTTGTGGTTGGACCTTTTGCTCTATGGTTGTTTTTATCATTCTTCTATGTTCTTTTCTTCTTTCAGTTTCTTAATTTCTGGTTTGATGATTTGCTTTAGTAGAGGCTTGTGTTCCTTTTTCTCTAGTTTTTGAGCATTTATTGCTGGTTTTTGAATTCTGATTATCATGGGGTTTATATGTGTTGACATATAACTATATCTATTTGTTTTAAACTGATAGTCATTCAGGTTCAAACACATTCTAAAAGATCTACATTATTCTCCTTTCCCCCATATTTTTTCTTTTCGATGTCCTATTTTACATCTTCAAGTTTATTCCTTCACTGGTTTTTGTCTTTTAATCTTCTTGCTAGGTTATTTAAGTGGTCAATCCACAACCTTTACTACATATTTGTGTTTACTAGTGACATTTTTCCTTTTCTATAGATTTTTACTCCTTGTAGGTTTTCTTTTCCACATAGAGAAGACCCTCTAACATTTCTTTTTAGGGTGAGTTTAGTGTTGATGAACTCTTTTATGTTTTGCTTATCTGAGAAGTTCTTTTTCTCTCCTTTGGTTCTCAGTGATAATCCCACTAGGTAGAGTATCCTAGGTTGTAGAATGTTTTTTCTTTCAGCACTTTAAATATATCATGCCACTCTCTTCTGGACTGCAGAATTTCTGCAGAAAAATCAGCTGATAGCCTTACAGCAGTTGTCTTGTATGTGACTCTTTGTTTTTTTCTTGCTGCCTTTAGAATTCTCTCTTTAACTTTTCCCATTTTAATTATGATATGTCTTGTTTTGGTTCACTTTGGGTTCATCTTGTTTTGGACTCTGTGCTTCCTGTACCTGGATATCTCTTCCTTCTTTAGCTTTGGGGAAATTTTAGCCATAAATTCATCAAATACATTTTTGACCCTTTTCTGTCTCTCTTCTAATTCTGGGACCTCTGTATTGTGAGCGTTAGTACATTTGATGCTGTCCTAGAGGTCCCTTAAACTGTTGTCATTTTTTTTTGCTTTTTGCTTTTTTGATTGGGTGATTTCCATTATTCTGTCTTCCAGATCACTTAAGTGTTCTTCTGTATCACCTAGTCTGCTGTTAATTCTTTCTACTGTGTTTTTTATTTCAGTTATTGTATTCTTCAGTTCTGAGTGGTTCTTTTAATATTTTCTAGGTCATTGTTAAAATTGCCATTGTGTTCATCTATTCTTTTCTCTAGTTCAGTTAGTATTATTATTACTAATGCTCTGAACTCTTTATCTCTGTTTCATTAGTTGTTTCTCCAGGGTTATTTTTTCTTGTTCTTCTGTTTGAAATAAATTCCTCTGTCTTCTCATTTTGCTTAACTTTCTCTGTTCCTATGAAATTATGTAAAAACACTTACCTAACTTGGTCTTGAAGGAATGTCCTTGTGTTGGAGCACCACTATGTAGTCTGCACATACCCAGTGGCTTTGGTGGGAGAGCTGGTTCTGAGATGAGTGTGCGTCTCGTCCTTCCCCAGTAATGCTGCTAACTATCACCTTGGTGCTAGGTGTGGCTGGAGTTTGAGGGGCTAGAGCCAGAACCATGTGTTAGGGCTTTGCCTATGTTCAGTGGCCAGCTGCCCTATTGCGGGCAGGATCTGGCCCCAAGGTGCTAGAGCTGAAGCCCTGAAGGCCGGGTCCAAGCTGGTTTTGTACTCTCTATTTTTGCATTTTCTTACCTCCCAGCAATGGCAACTTTGCCCCTGAAGGGATTAGCCCTGGAACAAGAGGAGCCAGAGTGGGCACCCGGTACAGGGCAGAACTCACGCTGGGACTCTCCCACCATAACAGTGAACTCTTGTTCAAGGCAGCTCCCAATAAGCCCCTCCACAAGTGCCAGTAACAGCTGCCCTTGAGCTATTTAGATGCCTTGATGGGTTCTAGCCAGCTCTGTCCCCAACAACTGCACACTCTCCTTAGCGATGGCAGTCTCCACCCTAGTAGGGAGTTGCACTGGAGCAAGAGGGGCTTGAGTGGGCACTTAGTGTGGGCCATAGTGCGCTGGGGCTGTCACGGGAAACCACCCATAGTCCCAGGCAGTTAAAATCTGTACCCTCTGCCTTACTGTGGGTAGTAAGCAAGCCAGTGCATGCTCTTCATATACTGAATCTAATTTTTTTTTTTACAGCCATCTTGTTAGTCCCACTGGTTTTCAACTAGCTAAGGGAACTGGTCTTCCAAGTGTCAGACCTCAGGGCCAGGGTGCCCAAAATGTAATTTGAACTACTCAATCCCCAGGGGGCAGATCTCTGAGCTCATGTAACCCCTTTCTTCTTCTATGTTTCCTCCTAGTGGCACAGGTCCCGATTTGATCACTTCTCTTCCTACCTGACTCCATGTGATTCTACAACCTTGGTTGTAGAAGAGTCTTTCTGCCAGTCTCCAGTTTGTTTCCAGTGAGAATCACTCCACATCTAGATGTACCTTTGATGTGTTCTGGGTGGGGTAGGGGGCGAGGAGGGCTCAGCATCCTCCAACTCTGTCATTTTGATCTCTTCCCTATTCCTTGTTGCTTTAATTTGCATATGCATAGTAACACATGATATTGTACATCTTTTCATATGATCATTTGCCCATCTGTATATCTTCTTTCCTGAGATGTGTCTTTAGAGACACCTCATTTTGCTCATTTACTACTTGGGTTGTTTATTTTATTATAGTTGAATATTAAGAGTTTTTATATATTGTAGACATAAAACTTTTATCAAATATGTGTTTTGCAAATACTTTCTCCCACTTAGTGCATTGTATTTTTATTCTCTTAGTGGTTTCTTGTATTTTTTTATTGAGGTAGAGTCATGAACAATATTATAACTTTCAGTTGTACAACAGTGATTCACAATTTTTTAAAGTTATACTGCATTTGTAGTTATTATAAAAATATTGGCTATAGTCCCTGTGCTGTACAATATACCCTTGTAGCTTATTTATTTTATACATAATAGTTTGTATCTCTTAATCATCTACCCCTATCTTGCCCCTCCTCCCTTCCCTCTCCCCACAGGTAACCACTAGTTTGTTCTCTATATCTTGAGTCTGTTTCTTTTTTGTTATATTCACGTTTGTTGTATTTTTAGTTCCACATATAATTGAAAAACTATAGTATTTGTCTTTCTCTGTATGATTTACTTCACTAAGCATAATACACTCCAGGTTAATCAATGTTGTTGCAAATGGCAAAATTTTATTATTTTATATGAATGAGTAGTAGTCCATTGTATGTATTTATAAGACATTATAACACATATTCTTTATTCATTCATCTGTTGATGAACACTTAGGTTGCTTCAGTATCTTGGCAACTATAAATAATGCTGCTGTAAACATTGGGGTACATATATCTTTTCAAATTAATGTTTTTGTTTTCTTCAGATGTACACCCAGGAGTGGAACTGCTGGGTTTATGGTAGTTTTAGTTTATTGAGAAATCTCTATACTGTTTTCCACGGTGATGCATCAATTTACATTCCCACCAACAATGTATGAGTGTTCCCTTAGCTCCATATCCTCACCAACATTTGTTATTTGTACTCATTGATGATAGCCATTCTGACAGGTGTGAGGTGATGTTCTGTTGTGGTTAGTATTTGCATTTCTCTGATGATTAACAATGTTGATCATCTTTTCATGTGCCTGTTGGTCATCTGTATGTCTTCTTTGGTAAAATGCCTATTTAGGCCTTCTTCCATTTTTTAATTAGGTTGCTTTTTTATATTGCATTGTATGAGCTGTTTATATATTTTGGATATTAGCCCTTTATCAGTCATGTAATTTGAAGATATTTTCTCCCATTCAGTAGGCTTTTTGTTTTGTTGACGATTTCCTTTGCTGTGCAAAAAATGTTAAGTTTAATTAGGTCCCATTTGTTTAATTTGTTTTTATTTCCATTACTTTAGGAGATGGATCCAAAAAAGATATTGTTGAGATTTATGTCTAAGAGTGTTTTGCCTATGTTTTCCTCTAGGAGTTTTATAGTATCTGGTCTTACATTTAGGTCTTTAATCCATTTTGAGTTTATTTTTGTATATGATGTTAGAGAATGTTCTGATTTGATTCTTTTACATGTAACTGTCCAGTTTTCCCAAAACCACTTATTGAAGAAACTGACTTTTCTCCATTCTTGTCTCCTTTGACATATATTAATTGACTGTCAGTGTGTGGGTTCATTTCTGGGCTCTCTATTCTGTTCCATTAATCTATGTGACTGCTTTTGTGGCAATACCATACTATTTTGATTACTGTAGCTTTATAGTATAGTCTAAAGTCAGGGAGCATAATTCCTCCTGCTCTGTACTTCTTTCTCATGATAGTTTTGGATATTTGGGGTCTTTTGTTTTTCCATACAAATTTTAAAATTATTTGTTCAGGCTCTGTGAAAATATCCTATACAAAGGACATTGAATCTGTAGATTTCCTTGAGTAGTATTAATTTTATATCCTGCAACTTTACCAAATTCACTGATGAGCTAAACTAGTTTTTTGGTGGCATCTTTAGGATTTTCCACGTATAGTATCATGTCCTCTGCGAACAGTGACAATTTTACTTTTTTCTTTCCAATTTGGGTGTTTTATTTTTCTTGCCTTATTTCTGTGGCTAGAACTTCCAATACTATATTGAATAAAATAGTGGCAAAAGTGGGCATTCTTGTCTTGTGCCTGATCTTAGAGGAGATGCTTTCAGGTTTTCACCATTGAATATGATGTTAGCTGTGGGCTTGTTATCTACAGCCTTTATTATAATGAGATATATTTCCTCTATGCCCACTTTCTGGAGAGTTTTTATCATAAGTGGATGTTGGATTTTGTCAACAGATTTTTTTGCATCTACTGAAATGATTTTATTCTTCAGTTTGTTAAAGTGGTGTATCACGATTTTTATTCTTCAGTTTGTTAAAGTGGTGTATCACATTGATTTGCAGATATTGAAAAAGTCTTGCATCGCTAGAATAAATTCCACTTGATCATAGTGTATGATCCTTTTAATGTATTGTTGGATTTGGTTTGCTAATATTTTGTTGAGGATTTTTGAATATATGTTCATCAGTAACATTGACCTGTAATTTTGTTTTTTGTGATATCTTTGTCTTGTTTTGGTGTCAGGGTGATACTGGCCTCGTAGAATAAGTTCAGAAACACTGGCCCTCTGAATTTTTGGAATAGTTTGAGAAGAATAGATATGAATTCTTCTGTAAATGTTTGGCTTAGAATTGACCTTTGAAGCCATCTGGTACTGGATTTTTGGTTTTTGGTTTTGTTTCTGTTTTTGTTTTGCTACCGATCTAATTTTATTACTGGTCATTAGTCTGTTCATATTTTCAATTTCTTCCTGGTTAAGTCTTGGGAGATTGTACATTTCTAGCATTTCATCTATTTCTTCTAGGTTGCCCATTTTATTGGCATATAATTGTTAATAGTAATATCTTATGATCCTTTGTATTTCCATGGTCTCAGTTGTAACTTCGCCTTTTTCATTTCTGATTTTATTGATTTGGGCCCTCTCTCTTTTTCTTGATACATCTTGCTAAAGGTTTATCAATTTTGTTTATCTCATCAGAGTACCAGCTCTTAGTTTCATTGATCTTTTCTATTGTTTTTGAGTCTCTATTTTATTTCTGCACTGGTTTTTATTATTTCTTTCCTTCTGCTAACTTTGAGTTTTGTTTGTTCTTTTTCTAGTTATTTTAGGTTTAAGGTTGTTTGGGATTTTTTGTTTGTTTGTTTTTGTTTCCTGAGGTAAGCTTGTATCTTTATAAATGTTCTCTTAGAAATGCTTTTGGTGTATCCCATAGATTTTGGATCATTGTGTTTTCATTTTCATTTGTCTCCATGTGTTTTTTTATTTCTTCTTTGATTATTCATTGATCCACTGGTTGTTTAGTAGCATACTGTTTAGCCTCCACATGTTTGTGTTTTTTGCAGTTTTTTCCTGTATTTGATTTCTAGTCTCATAGCACTGGTCAGAAATAATGCTTGATATGATTTCTATTTTCTTAAATTTACCAAGGCTTGTTTTGTGGTCTAGTATGTGATCTGTGGTGGAGAATGTTCTATGTGCTCTTGAAAAGAACATGTATACTGCTGCTTTTGGATGAAATATTCATATATACCTATTAATTTCACGTGGTCTGAAGTGTCATTTAAGGCCAGTGTTTATTTATTGATTTTCTGTCTGGGTGATCTGTCCATTGGTGTAAGTGGGGTGTTGAAGTTCCCTACTATTATTGTGTAATAGTCAATTTCTCCCTTTATGTCTGTTAATATTTGCTTTATATATTTAGGTACTCTTATGTTGGGTGCATATACATTTACAATTCTTATGTCGTCTTCTCTGATTGATCCATTGGTTATTATGTAATGTCGATCTTTGTCTCTTGTAACAGTCTTTGTTTTAAAGTCATTTTGTCTGATATTGCTACCCGAGCTTTCATTTTATTTCAATTTACATGGAATACCTTTTTCCATTCCCTCACTTTCAATCTGTGTGTGTCTTTAGATTTGAAGTAAGTCTTTTGTAGGCAGTGTATATATGGGGCCTGTTTTTGAATCAATTTAGCCACTCTAGGTCTTTGAGCATTTACTCCATTTACATTTTAAGTAATTATCCATATGTATCAGTATGTTCTTGTTGCTCTTTTGTTCACTGTTTTGGGGTTGTTTTTATAGTTTGTTTTTGTTCCTTCTTCTTTTGTTCTCTTTGCTTGTGGTTTGATGTCTATCTTTAGTGTTGTGTTTGTATTCCTTCTTCTTTTCTATGCGTGTATCTATTATAGATTTTTGGGTTTTGATCACCAGGAGGTTTTTATATAGCAATCCATATACGTATATATGTGATTGTTTTAGGTTGCTGATCTCGTAATTTCAGCTGTATTTTTAACAACCCTGCGTTTGTATTCTCTACCCCTTACAATTACTGTTTTTGACGTTATATTTTATCTCTAATTGTTTTGTGTAGCCCTCAGCTGCTAATTGTGGATATAGATAATTTTACTACTTTTGTTTCTAACCTTTCTACTAGCTTTGTGTGTGGCTGATTTCTTACTTTTATGGTATGTTTGCCTTTACCAATGAGCTTTTTTCTTTTGTAACTTCCTTTTTTTGCGGTACGCGGGCCTCTCACTGCTGTGGCCTCTCCCGTTGCGGAGCATGGGCTTCGGACGTGCAGGCCCAGTGGCCATGGCTCACGGGCCCAGCCGCTCTGCGGCATGTGGGATCTTCCCGGACTGGGGCATGAACCCTTGTCCCCTGCAGTGGCAGGTGGACTGTCAACCACTGCGCCACCAGGGAAGCCCTTCTTTTCATTTTTGATCTAGTTTGGTATATACGTCAATTTTCATTCTAGTTTGTTATATACATCAATTTTCGTTCTAGTTTGTTATATACATCAATGCATCAGTGTAGTACAACTTCCAAACTTATGAAGGCGCCACCTATGACGTTTCAGAAATACCTTATATTAGAGTATAAAGTTCCAGGTCTAATTACCATTGTATCCTAGAGCCTCAGTCTGGCATATAGTTTGTACCTAATATTTTTTAATAAATTATTTGGCACAGTGGATATCATCTAACCTGCCATTGTCTCTCAGTTCTAGCAAGAAGTTGATGGGTAGTTTTTAGAGATCAGTGAGTAGAGCCTGTATTTCATGGAAGACTCTAGGCAAGTTTTTGCTCTAGTCTTCTAAATGTTTACAGTCAGTTTGGAATATAAGACTTAGGATTGAAGAAAAATAGTAAAAAAAAAAAAAAAAAAAAAAGAGACACTGAGACAATGATGTAAACATTTTGGAGAATATAGTATATCTCTGTGTTTTAAGTATGTGTTTTAAATTGATGATAAATGTAGCATTAAGTTTAGAAAGAGGTAAATTTTACCTAGGTGAACATTAAGACTGTATGAAAATATTATTTTAAAACATGTTGATAAACCGTTTTTTAAACTTGTCTGCCACCCTTTCCTATTGCATTCCCCACATAGCATCGGGGCTCAGAATTTATTTTTTTTTACATAGGAGGAAGACAAGGAGAAAAAAAATTAATTTTCATCATTAGACTTTAAGATCCAAGGGACCATTTTAGACACGAAAAGAGTGAAAGCCACAATTTAATTACAGGGAATTTTTTGTGTGCTGTTTTTGTAGAGGTATAGTTGATTTACAATATGATATTTGTTTAATGTGTACAACATAGTGAGTCAATATTTTGAGATTATACTCCATTTAAAATTATTGTAAAATAATGTTTATATTTTTGTGTGCTGTACACTATATCCTTGTAGTTTATTTTATACATAGTAGTTTGTGTCTCTTAATTCCATACCCGTATCTTGCCCCCCTTCCCTCTCCCCACTGATAACCACTAGTTTGTTCTCTATATCTGTGAGTCTGTTTAGTTTTTTCCTACCTTCATTTGTTTTATTCTTTAGATTTCCACATATAAGTGATAATATAGAGTATTTGTCGTTCTCTGCCTGACTTATCTCACTAAGCATAATTCTCTCTAGGTCCATCCATGTTGTTGCAAATGGCAAATTTTCATTCTTTTATATGGCTTAGTAATATGCCATGGTATATATATACCACTTTATTTATTCATCTGTTGATGGGCACTTAGCTTTCTTTCATACCATGGCTAACGTAAATAATGCTGCTATGAACATTTGAGTGCATGTATATTTTTGAAATAGTGTTTTTGTTTTCTTTGGATATATGACCAGAAGTGGAATCAATGGATCATATGGTCGTTCTATTTTTAGTTTTTTGAGGAACGTCCATACTGTTTTTCATAGCGACTACATCAATTTACATTCTCACAGACAGTGCATGAACATTTCCTTATCTATGCATGCTCGTCATCATTTGTTATTTGTGGTTCTTTTTTGATGATAGCCATTATGACAGGTGGGAGGTTCTATCTTGTGGTTTTGATTTGTATTACTCTGATGATTAGCAATGTTGAGTATCTTTTCATGTGTTTGTTGGCCATCTGTATGTCTTCTTTAGAAAAATGTATATTCAAGTCTGTCCATTTTTTAATTGGGTTGTCTGGTTATTTTGGATATTGAGTTATATGAACTGTTCATGTATCTTGGACATTAACCCCTAATGGTCATATAATTTGAAAATATTATCTTCCATTTAGTAGCTTGTCTTTTTGTTTTGTCAATGGTTTCCTTTGCTGTGCAAAAGCTTTTAAGTTTACTTACATCCCATTTGTTCATTTTTGCTTTTATTTCTTTTGTCTTATGAAACAGATCCAAAAAATACTGCTATGATTAATGTCAGAAGGTGTTCTGCCTATGTACTCTTCTATGAATTTATGGTTTTGGGTTTTACATTTAGGTCTTTAACCACTTTGAGTTAATTTTTGTATTTGGTGTGAGGTAATGTTCTAATATTAATCTTTTACACATAGCAGTCCAGTTTTCCTAGTACCATTTATTTATCTGTATTTCTCCATTGCAAATCTTGCCTTCTTTCTCAAAAATTAATTGACCATGAGTGTGTGAGTTCAATTCTGGGCTCTCTATTCTGTTCCATTGATCTATGTGTCTGCGTTTGTGCCAGTACTGTGATGTTTTGATTTCTGTAGCTTTGTTGTGTAGTCTGAAGATAGGGAGTGTTATATGCCCAGCTTTGTCTTTTGGTGTTTGTTTTTTTTTTCTCCCTCAAGATTTGCTTTGGTTATTCAGGGTCTTTTATGGTTCCATACAAATTTTAGTATTATTCTAATTCTTTGAAAAATGTCATGGATATTTTAATAGAGATTGCATTAAATCTGTAGATAGCTTTGGGTAGTGTGGACATTTTAACAATATTAACTCTTCCAATCCAAGAATACAGGATATCTTTCCATTTCTTTGTATCATTTTCAAATTTCTTCATCAGTGTTTTACAGTTTTCATAGTACAAGTCTTTTACCTGTTTGGTTAAGTTTATTCCTATGTATTCCTTTTTGATACAATTTTAAATGAGATGTTTTTTGCTTTCTTTTTCTGATAGTTTATTATTAATGTACAGAAAAGCAACAGACTTCTGTATACTAATCTTTATCCTGCAACTTTAGTGAATTCATTTCTTAGTCTTTTGATGGAAACTTTAGGGTTTTCTATATGTTGTATCATGTCACCTACAAATAGTGACAGTTTTACTTCTTCCCTTCCAATTTGGATGTCTTTTATCCTTCTGATTGCTGTACCTAGGGTATCCAATATTCTGTTAAATAGAAATGGTGAGCATGGGCATCCTTTTCTTGTTCCTGATATTGTAGGAAATAATTTCATCTTTTCTCCATTGAGTATGGTGTTAGCTGTGGTTTTGTCATAAATGGCCTTTATTATGTTGAAACATGTTCCCTCAATACCAAATTTTATGAGAGTTTTAGCATGAATGGATATTGAATTTTGTCAAATGCTTTTTCTGCATCTATTGAGATTATTATGTAATTTTTATCCCTCATTTTGTTAATGTGGTAAATCACATTGAATTGCAAATGTTGAGCAATCCTTGTGTCCTTGGAATAAATACTGTTTGATTGTGGTTTATAATCCTTTTTATATATTGTTGAATTCAGTTTAGTAGTATTTTTTTTTTGAGGATTTTTGCATCTATATTCATTAGAGGTATTGGCCTGTAATTTTCTTTTTTATAGTGTCTTTGGTTTTGGTATGAGAGTAATTGTGCATCATAGAATAATCTTGGAAGTGTTCCCTCCTCTTTATTTTTTTAGAATAGTTTGAGGAGGAAAGGTATTAGCTCTTATTTATATGTTTGGTAGACATCACCTGTGAATCTGTCTGATCCTGGACTTCTGTTTACTGTAAGTTTTTAAATTATAAATTCAGTTTTACTACTAGTGATCAGTCTATTCAGATTGTCTATTTTTTCCGATTCAGTCTTGAAAGATTGCATCTTTCTAGAAATTTGTCCATTTATTCTAGGTTATCCAATTTATTGACATTTAACTGTTCATAATATTCTCTTTTGATTTTTTTTGTGTGTTTCTGTGATATCAGTTGTAATTTCTCATGTTCATTTCTTACCTTGTTTGTTTGGGTCTTCTCTATCTCTCTCTTTTTTTAATGAACCTGACTAAATGCTTATTAATTTTGCTTATCTTTAAAAAAAACTCTTGGTTTCATTGATCTTTTCTATTCCTTTTTTTATCTTTATTTTTTTTTCTGCCATGGTATTTATGATTTCCTTCCTTCTGTCAGCTTTGGCTTTGTTTGTTCTTCTCTTTCTAACTCCTTTAGACAGTCAGTTAAGTAGTTTGAGATTTTTCTTGTTTCTTGAGCTAGGCCTGCATTGCTATAAACTTCCCTTTCAAAACTGCTTTCACTGCATCCCACAGTTTTGGAAAGTTATATTTCCATTTTCATTTGTCTTAAGGTATTTTCTGATTACCTCTTTGATTTCTTCACTGATCCCTTCCTTTTTTAGTTACATGTTGTTTAGTCCCCATGTGTTTATGCTTTTCCCAGTTGTCTTCCTATATATATAATTTATTTCTGGTGTCATACTGTTGTGGTCAGAAAATATGCTTGACATAATTTCTATCTTCCTGAATTTGTTGAGACTTGTTTCTGGCCTAGCATGTGATCTATCCTGGAGAATGTTCCACGTGCACTTAAAATAACATGTATACTGCTGTTATGGGATGGAAGGTCATGTAGATATCAATTAAGTCCAACTGTGTCATTTCAGACCATTGTTGTGTTATTGATTTTGACAGGATGATCTGTCCATTGATGTGTGGTGTTAAAGTCCCCTATTATTATTGTTTTGTTGTCAATTTCTCCCTTTAGGTTTAATATTTATTTTACATACTTAGGAGCCCCTGTTTTGGGTGTATATATGTTAATGAGTGTAATTTCTTCTTGTATTGATTCTTTCATCACTGTATAATGCCTTTTTTTTTGTCTTTTGTTATAGACTTTGTAAGTATTGTTAACCCTACTTTCTTGTCATTTCCATTTGCTTGAAACATCTTTTACCATTACCTCACTTTTGGTCTGTGTGTGTCTTTTGCTCTGAGGTGAGTCTGCTTTAAGTAGCATATAGATGAGTCCTGTTTTTTAATCAAATCACCACCACCTTATGTCTTTGATTGGAACATTTAGTCCATTGACATTCAAAGTAATTATTAACAGATATGTCATTATTGCCATTTTATTATCCGTTTTCCCGGCCATTTTTTGTAGTTCTTTTTTCTTCTTATTTCTTGCACTTTTTTGGATTATTTTCTAAAGTAGTATGCTTGTGTTCCTTTCTCACTAGTTTTTGTGTATGTATTGAGGGTTTTTTATTGTGGTTACCATGGGGTTTATGTATGTTGACCTATAACTATATCTACTTGCTTTAAACAGGTAGCACTTTAATTTCAAACACATTCTAAAATATCTACAATTTTAATTTCCCTCCCCCACGTTTGTTTTTTTGATGTTGTATTCTACATCTTCATGTTTTTCCCTTTGCTGATTATTGAAGTTATATTTGATTTTACAATTTTTTGTCTTTGATCTTTGGTCTAGCTAATTTAAGTTGTTGTTCTTCAGCCTTTACTATGTATTTGCCTTTACTAGTGGGATTTTTTATTTCCTATGGATTCATTCTCTGGTAGCCTTTTCTTTTCCACTTAGAGAAGACCTTTAACATTTCTTTATAGGTAGGTTTACTATTGATGATCTCTTTTTGTTTTTTCTCGTCTGAGAAATTCTTTATTTCTCCTTCACTTCGAATAATAATGTTGCTGGGTAGAGTACCCTAGGTTGTAGATTTTTCCCTTTCAGCACTTTGAAGATAACAGGCCACTCCCTTCTGGCCTGTGAAGTTTCTCAGAAAAATCAGCTGACAGCCTTACATGGGTTCCCTTATATATAACTCTTTGTTTTTCCCTTGCTGCCTTTAGAATTCTCTCTTTCACTTTGCCATTTTAATTATAATATGTCTTGATGTTTATTTCTTTCAGGGTTCATCTTGTTTGGGACTCTCTGTGCTTCTTATACCTGGATATCTGTTTCCTTTCACAGGTTTTGGAATGTTTCAGCCACAGTTTTCTCAAATACATTTTTGACCTTCTATCTGTGTTCTCCTTCTGGGACACTATGATGCATATGTTAGTCCACTTAATGTTGTCCCACAGGTCCCATAAATTGTTTTCATTTAAAATTGTTTTCTTTTTGCTTTTTGACTGCATGATTTCCATTATTCTATCTGCCAGATCACTTATACGTTCTTCTATATCACCTGGATTGCTATGAATTTCTTTTTGTGTGTTTTTTGTTTCAGTTATTATATTCTTCAGTCCGACTGGCTCTTTTTTATATTTTCTTTTTCCTCGTTAAAATTCTCACTGTGTTCATCTATTCTTTTTCCGTAATTCAGTTACATTCTTATTACTAATGCTTTCAATTATTTATCTGGTAAATTTTTTTCTGTTTCATTATTCATTTTTTCTAGAGGTGTTCTCTTGTTTTTTCAAATGGGACCAATTCCTCTGTCTTCTCATTTTGCTTAACTTTCTGTTTCTCTATGAAATTAAGTGGAAAAAAAACTTCCTATTGTGGTCTTGAAGGGGTGTACTTCTGTGGGAAAGTTCCTCTACAGTCTGCATGTGCCCAGTGACTTCAGTGACAGAGCTGGATCTGTTGTGAACACAAGTCACATCTTGCTCAGAGTGTGCTGGCAGCTGTAATGTTGGTAGGAGGTAGGGTTGGAGATAGAGAAGCTAGGGCTATAGCCAGGTGTGAGCCAGGATTTCTCTTCTGCTCAGTGTCTGTCACTCCCCTGTTGGTAGTGTGAGAGAGTCTCAAGTCCCTGGAGCAGTAGCCCTGAGGGTCAGGTCCAAGCTGACTCTGTTTGCTTTAAGTTTATCCTGCGCCTGCTCCCAGCCACAGTACCTTCACTCCAGAGGGGAGTGGTGCTACAGCAAGAGGGGCTGGTGTGGGCACTTGGAGTATGTCAGGGCACATGCTTAGGTGGTCCAGCTGGGGTTGGAGATCTACACTACTTCTCACATCCTGCCTGTTAATTGCAACTAATGGCTGACCCTGCCCTGCTCAGATATCTCTTCAGGTC
Organism: Monodon monoceros; assembly: GCF_005190385.1. Taxonomy (NCBI): domain Eukaryota; kingdom Metazoa; phylum Chordata; class Mammalia; order Artiodactyla; family Monodontidae; genus Monodon; species Monodon monoceros. The sequence goes on from NW_021701799.1 coordinate 21,385, forward strand.
TGAGTTTCCTTTGTCCATCCATGCTCACCACCAGGGACATGCACGAGAACCAAGCCTTTGTTTTAGGATAATCTGTCATCATTGAGATCCCTAGAAGTTTTCTCTGGAAGAGCTCTACTATCTGCCATTTTGATTGCTGTCTAAAGAAGGCATCCCACACACAGCTGTTATCACTAACTAATCATTCACTTCTAGTAACCTCTCCCTGGACATAGTTTTGTAAGCCTATCTGAATTCTCCTGAGTGACGATTTTCCTTAAGCAGGAATGAATGCAAGATACCCAGAGGGAGTAATTGTTGTTAAAATGGAAAAACATGGTCTGTCACCTCTGCTGGTTCTGCTTTACCACTCATCAGTTGTGTTCATTGTTCTGTATGCTTTATTTTTCTTATTTGGGCTGAATTAGTTAGAATCATTCCCACCCCAAAATAGACAAAGATAAAAATCTATCCCATGTGCAGGTGTCCAAGTTATATCTGTTGCAAAAATGTGACACAGTGAGAAAAGTTGAGTACCTCTGTCTATTCCTTCCTATTCATTTAAAATTTGGAAGCATAAGGATCCAGGAGCCCCATTACTTACCTTATTAATATAATGAGACCAATAACATGATTCATATAAGCATTTTGAGGAATAAATAACTAAATATATACTTAATAGCTTAGCAGTGTTCAACACAAAGAACATATTAATTAAAAATATGTACACCTCTCTCATTCCCCAACAAAGAGATGGAAGTGAAATAAGCTAAAGGAGTAAAGGGAAATCCACAAACAGCCTAATCAAAAGTCCATTGGGAAAGGGAAAGAGAGGAGGAGTCAGGAAGGCTTCTCTCCTTAACACAATTGGCCAATCAGAGATACAACCAATTCCTTCATTTTGGTTTTCTTCATTATCTGCAGTCTCTGGGCCGAACAGAATGGGCTTCCATGCACTAACTGTGAAGACAAATGAAACAAGTGAATTGTCTGAGCCATGGTCTGTTTGTTTTATGCAGTTAGGCATCAGCTGTTCTCCCAGAGAACAACCCACGACCAAATAAAGAATGTGACGTTTTAAGTAGAATTCATCTAAGAAGCACCATCTCCCTGACCGCACATCACAAACAGGTGGCATTCATTTTCCATTATCCTTCGGAAGTCACCAAAAACATCATAACATTTCATTTGAGCTGCAGTTGAGAATAAATGTCCATTTTATTATCTCTTTAAGCATTAGTAGATGAGCAAGGAGGGGAGAATTTAACTGTCTGCTCTTTTCTTTTTATAGCCTTTGACAGAAGTAGAACCTTAACCAACGGATAGACAGTGGCACAAAGAGGCACTAAAGTTATATTAGTTATGTTTGCATCTTATTATTCAGGTCCCATCTTGAACAGATGTCTCAGCATCTTCAAAGGGGATTTAGAGCATTAGAAAGCAGTGCAGCAGCCCACGTAAAGAAAGATCTGTGAGAATTCAAAGTCACAGAAAGATCTGTGAGGAACATAAGTCAATCCAAACATTATCACTAATTATCACATGTGCTGGCTAAAGTCATAGTTTCATTATTGGTATTATTCTAGAAAGTTACAGATAATTTACAGAACTTAGGAGAAACTTGAATTATGTAACAATCTTTAGCCTACTGCATGAGCAACAGTTGAATTTGCCAGAGTCTAGCAAACACAGTGATGGGACAGAGGAGTTGGTAGTGATAATGAGTAATGAGGGGAGATTGGGGGAAATCCAGCAATCATTTTTTATTACCACTCCCCAATAACTACTTTATTTTCATTATATTTAGAAAGGAAAAGAAAACCCTGGCATCTGGTCTGCCTTCACACTCTGAGGAATTATGCTCGGTTCTAGGCCTTCAGCATAATCACATTGGCTGATTGAATTTGGAGGTCTGTGGACCATCTTAAAATACTTAGAGCTCATCTTAGAGGAAAGCTCTTTTTAAAAAAATCATAATCGTGAACATTTATTATTGCTACTGAGGCCTGTCACGTCTGTGAACTCTACTTTATCCCTTATCACTTAGACTCATTATTCTGGATAAGTTTCCATTTTCTTATCTATGGTTAGAGAATAAAAATAGGAAACACTCCTACTGTGATTGCTATTATTAAGTGACTATATTCATATAAAGTGCTTAGCACAGTAAGAGGTATATAAAAGCACTATTCTTATTATTTTTGGTTATTGTGAAAATCCTATGCCACTACAAAACATGACTGAACATCAAGGAATGTTCTTTTTTTTTTTTAGGAATATTATTTCTCATGTCAGTCAGAGTCCTACCTGAAGATACGTAATCTTTTTCTGAATGTTATGTTGTCCCTGTGGACATTCTAAAATTTAATATGCTAATCCTGTTTTTTGTAAAGTCTCTTAAGATTTTACGTTCTTTCCAGTATGGTTAGAATTTTATAATACAGTATTGAAATTGTAGTCTGCAGCTTAATAAAACCTCCAAGGGTATCTAAGATAACTGTATGTGTGTATGTGTTGTAGTAGTAGTAGTAGTAGTAGTACTAGTATAGTAGTAGTAGCAGTAGTAATAATTGTAATAGTGTTTTTCTGTTTATGCCCTGAATAGGACAAAAAAGGTGCTTCTACTATTTAAGAAGAAAAGAAAAGAAAAAATAAAAATGCCACCATAATCAGTAGACTGGATTGAAGAGGGCAATGATTACAAATAGAGTTTTGTGGGCTACTTTTAATGTAGCCTATCACATACTATTGAAAGCAATTTAAGTTCATTGACAAATTTCTGAAGCAAATTTGTGAAAGATGCCACCAGTAAACCCCACATATGTGAAACCAAGTAAAACCTTTAGGGTGTGCTAACTGCCTTCTTCCCCTTTTCTATCTCAAAGGGTCATGTGTGCTCTCTCCACAAAGTCAAGAGAATGGTAGGGGGAATGTAAAGAAAAGAGAAGGAGTTTTCAGTGCAAAGGAGACCAAAATTTAAAAAAAAAAAAAATCACCAGTCATGGAAATTTAGCATTACACAGCAAAGAAAACTGTTTAGAAGACCTGAGTGGTAGCTCGGAAATTCCATTCACTAAATTTTGATGGCATTATTTTTATTATTTTTTGCTAATGTCTCTAGTTTGGAATGGATGCAAAATATGCCATTTTCCATTCTAGAGTGTTTAATATTGTTTTGAAAGGTATTCAGACTTATGAAGAAGTGAGATAGTGTTTGCTTTTTTCATCTCATTTTCTTTTTTCTCTTCCTTCTTCCCATCTACACATTTAATTAACAGTTTTTATGGAATCTTTAGGGTTTTCTACTAATATGTCATCTGCAAAGAGATAATTTTCTTTTTCCAAATTTAATGTTTTTTATTTATTTCTTTTTCCATTTGTCCTGGCTAGGAATTCCAATACTGTGTGGAAGAGAAGTGTGGAGAGTGGACATCCCTGACTTGTTCTTGATTATAGCAAAATTTTCAATGTTTCACCACTGAGTATGATGTTAGCTATTGGCTTGTCATATATGTCCTTTATTATGTTGAGGTACATTTCTTCTATACCCAGTTTCTTGAGAGCTTTTATCATGAAAGTGTATTTAATTTTATCAAATGCCTTGTCTGCATCTATTAGGATAATCATGTGATTTTTACCCTCTGTTCTGTTAATGTGGCATATTGTACTAATTGGTTTATATATATTGAACCATCCTTGCATCACCCCCATAAATCTGACTTGATAATGTATTGGCATCTTGATTTCATTTAGTTATCTCTCTGTGTTCTCTTATAACTCACTGAGCTTTTTTAAGATGATTACTTTGAATTCTTTCTCAAACAATTCTTAGGCCTCCACTTTTAAGGATCATTTACTGGAGATTTATTTTGTTCCCTTTTTTTGGGTCATATTTCCTAACTCTTCGTGTTACTTGTGGCTTTGCATTGATGCCTGTGCATTGGAAGAACAGTCACCTCTCTGAGTCTTTACAGAATTGCTTCATCAAGGAAAGACCTTCACCAGTCAGACTGGCTAGAGATTCTGGGAAACTCTTGAAACTTTTCTATGATTGTATGCATTTTATTCCTCTTCTTTCCTCCTGGGAGATTAAAGGTGTAACTTTTCTTAGTCTCAGAGATGTGCTGGTCACAGTAAGCCTCATACCCCTTTCCTGAGGCAGTACACTAAAAGACAGGAACAGTGGATGCACACTCAACTCCTCTCCCTCCCTCGTGATGACCAAGTCTTAGCATTGAGCATCTTCTCCCAGTATCACAGAACCATACTGGCTGCTGGGAGCCACTCGTTCCTTTTCCCTAGGTCAATGTACTGAAATTCTGGGACATTGAGTGGAAGCTCCACTTCTCTTTCTCCTGAAGGAAAAGTCTCAAGATTATGTACCTTCTCCCAATTTTGCAGGGCCATGCCAGCTGCTGAAAGCTGTCTGCCCCTTTGCTTTGTTCTTTGTCTCCAAGTGTTGCAACTATGCCAGTTCCCTCAGCATTCTGGGTGAGATTATACAGTAACAGGTCTCTCTGAAATGCCTTGAGACTTGTTGCACAGCTAGCTCTTTCCACTCATAGAGAAATTGATGGCTGAGGGGATCTATCTGGCTGCTAAGTTATGCTG
>NW_021701800.1:0-1119 GCF_005190385.1 Monodon monoceros
TGCCATTGAGTCACAGTGAGGTGTGTTTGTGTGTGTGTGTGTGTGTGTGCTGGTATAAACTGTGCATTGAGTCACACTTCGTTGTGTGTGTGAGTATGGAAGTTTGTGCAGGTATAGGCTGGTATTGAGTCCCAGTGGGCCATGTGTGTGCTTGTGTGTGTGTGCTTGTATAGGCAGATCATTGAATCTCAGATGTGTGTATGCTGGTATGGGCTAGGGTTGATTCACTAAGGTGTGTTGTGTGTGTATGTATGTGGAGCTGAAGACTGTACACTGATTCACTGTAAGCTGTGTGTGTATGTGTGAGTGTGTGTAACGGTATAGACTGTGCATTGACTAATGGTGATCCATGCGTGTGTGTGTGTTTGTGTGTATGTGATGGTATGGGCTTTGCATTGAGTCACTGAGGTGTGTGTCTGTGTGTGTATATCTGGAACTACAGACTGTGCACTGATTCACAATGAGTCGTGTGTGAATGTGTGTACATGATACTATCGGGTGTGCATGGAGTCACAATGAGCCGTGTATGTGTGTCTTTGCATCAGAGCGCTGGTATAGGCTGTGTATTGTGTCACAGTGACTGTGCGTTTTTGTGTGTGTGTATGCGATGGTATAGGACGTGCTTTGAATCAGAGAGAGCCATGAATGTGTCTCTGTGGGTGTGTGCTGGCATAGGCATTACATTGAGTCAAAGTGAGCCATGTGTATGCTGGTATAGACTGTGCATTGAGTCACAGTGAGCCTTGTGTGTGTGCTAGTACAGGCTGTGCTTTGAGTCAGTGAGCCATGTATATGTGTGTGTGTGTGTATGTGCTGGTATATGCAGTGGATTGTGTCCCCATGAGCCTTGTAAGTTTGTGTGTGAGTGTGCTGCTATAGGTGGTTCACTGAGTCACATTCAAGCATGTGTGCATCCGTGTTTGTGTGTTCTTGTATAGGCTGTGCATTAAGTCACAGAGAGCCGTGTGTGTATGCTGGTATAGAAGGTGCATTGAGTCACAGGGACCATTGTGTGTGTGTGTGTGTGTGTGTGCTGCAGTAGGCTGTGCGTGGAGTCACAGAAGGTGGGTCTTTGTGTGTGTATGTACTGGTATAGGCTACGCTTTGGGTCACAGTGAC
>NW_021701801.1:0-6148 GCF_005190385.1 Monodon monoceros
GCAACGGACCTGATGACGTATATTTCATTGCTGAGTCATATTCCATTGTACGTACGTACCACAACTTCTTTATCCATTTTATGCTTTCTTGCATATTTAACTTGTAACGTAGACGAGGTTCTTGTAAACAGAGCCGTCCCAAATTTTGGGATGGCTGTGTGTTTTTGATTTTAATTTCCCTATGCTATAGGACCATAAGTGGATGTGCCATAGGCTGTGTTGCTTTGTTTCCTACGTGTTTCAGGAAACAACATACACTTCTCCAGAGTGGCTGTTGGCAATTTACATCCCGCCCATCAGCATAACAAGGCTCCCTGTTCTCCATGACCTGTCCTGCCTTTCTGGATTTTACACTTTTTTCAGATGGCCCTTTTCACCGTGGGGCAGTGAGACTTCATTGTAGTGCAGATTTCCTTTACACACTTGCTTGGTTGGCCAAAAAGTGCGTATGCATTTTTTCCTGAATATATTCAGGAAAACACGCATACGCCCTTTTTGGCCAAGTGCATCATTGTCGACATTCTGCCTCTTTTCCTATGCTTTAAGTGCAATTCCAGTCTACCCCCTGAAATCGTTTTCCTGAAATTCTGCCCCGCTTTCAGGTCCTCTTCGAAGACTTACTTCAATACATTTTTGGACGATAGCTGTCATTCATCACTCTGCAGGTTTGTGAATTACAGTGCCCCTGAGATCCTTTCTTCAACTCACTTTCTTGTGAGCTGGCCGCAAAACCGGAGGATTGCTTCAGGCCCTAATCTGTTTCCGGAAGGGCATGCTGAGCCTTTGGTTAATTCCTCTTCCTGGTGGGAAATGAGCGTTCCATTTGCCCGTGCAGACACCGACAGCTAGTCTCTCATTGGTTCTCCCTATTCCTGTTCATCTTGCGCAGAAATTGCAAACTGTGCCAAACAGGAGGTTAAAGGCACTGAGTCTGCAAGTGGGGAGAGTGTTAGTAAAGCGTCTGGAATAGTGAACCCGAGTACCAGGGGACGAAAACTGAGATGCATTTGAAAACGTTTCCCAATCACACGGTGGACTGTACAATGGGTTTCCCATGCATGTTTTAGCTGAAGGAAGAATCCCTTCTACCAGGAGAGTTGGGACCCATGGAATGGGTACCATGCAGTATGTCTTCAAAGGGTCTGCGTTTGCTCACCAAACCTCACCAATGCTATGAGCCCAAAGTGTCCAGCCTTTTGTCTCACGCAGCTCTGGGTGTAGATGTGGTAAATCCAGGTTGCATCACAAGCCCTGAATGAATTATTTAAGAATTGCTCTCTATTTCAGTGTCATTGTGTTTTGTTTTTGAAATTTATTTTGATAATTGGATTTATCGGATTTTCACTGCTGTGTTTAGGCCGCTGTACACACGCTTGATTTCCTTATGGACACATATAAATCCATCGGTTTTAAGATACTTACTTGTCAGGTATATTCCCAGGCGTTGTATATGGGGTGTTGAGTCCATTTCGTTGAGCAAGGAGTAGGTCTTGTCTATTATATATTTGGCTTATGGAACTCTATCTGTGCTAATTTCAATCTGTGGTTTTATGCAGCACCCCAACTCACCTTTTCCCATAAGCAAGCATAAGTTGGTTTTCTAAGTTTGAGACCCTGTTCTGTTTTGTATTTCAGTTCATGTGTAGCCAAGGTTTCATTCCGTGTATTAGTGATATCTTATGATGTTTCTTTTTCTGTGTGACTTATTTCTCGTAGAATCATCGTACCTTAATCCACCTATCATGGCGCTATTGGCCTGATGATGTAGATTTCATTGCTGAGTGATATTTCAATCTACGTGCGTACCACAAAATCTTTATCCATTTATTGCTTTCTCGGATATTTAACTTGTTCCGTAGATGAGGTTCTTGTAAACAGAACCGTCCCAATCTTTGGGGTGGCTGTGTGTTTTTGATTTTAATTTCCCTAAGCTATAGGACCATAAGTGGAAGTGCCATAGGCTGTGTTGCTTTGTTTCCTATGTGTTTCAGGAAACACCATACACTTCTCCAGAGTGGCTGTTGGCAAATAACATCCCGCCCATCAGCATGACAAGGCTCCCTGTTCTCCATGACCTGTCCTGCCTTTCTGGATTTTACAGTTTTTTCAGATGGCCCTTTTGACCGGGTGGCAGTGAGACTTCTTTGTTGTGCAGATTTCCTTTACACGCTTGCTTGGTTGGCCAAAAAGGGCCTATACGTTTTTTCCTGAATATATTCAGGAAAAAACGCATAGGCCCTTTTTGGCCAAGTGCATCATTGTCGACATTCTGCCTCTTTTCCTATGCTTTAAGTGCAATTCCAGTCTACCCCGTTAAATCGTTTTCCTGAAATTCTGTCCCGCTTTCAAGTCCTTTTCGAAGACTTATTTCAATACATTTTTGGACGATAGCTGTCATTCATACCTCTGCAGGTTTGTGAATTACAGTGCCCCTGAGCTCCTTTCTTCAACTCGCTTTCTTGTGAGTTGGCTGCAAAACCGCAGGATTGCTTCAGGCCCTAATATGTTTCCAGCAGGGCACACTGAGCCTTCGGGTATTTCCTCTTCCTGGTGGGAAATGAGCGTTCCATTTGCCTGTGCAGACACCTACAGCTAGTCTCTCATTGGTTCTCCCTATTCCTGTTCATCTTGCGCAGAAATTGCAAACTGTGCCAAACAGGAGTTTAAAGGCACTGACTCTCCAAGTGGGGAGAGTGTTAGTAAAGCGTCTGGAATGGTGAACCCGAGTACCAGTGGAGGAAAACTGAGTTGCATTGGAAAACGTTTCCCAATCACACGGTGGACCATACTCAGGGATTCCCATGAATGTTTTTGCTGAAGTAAGAATCGCTTCAACCTGGAGAGTTGGGACCCATGGAATGGGTACCATGCAGTATGACTTCAAGGGGTCTGCGTTTGCTCACCGATCCTCACCAATTCTATCTGCTCGAAGTGTCCAGCCTTATGTCTCACACAGCTCTGGGTGTAGATGTGGTAAATCCAGATTGCATCACAAGCCCTGAATGAATTATTTAAGGATTGCTCTCTATTTCACTGTCATTGTGTTTGGTTTTTGAAATTAATTTTGATAATGGGATTTATCGGATTTTCACTGCTGCGTTTAGGCCGCTGTACACATGCTTGATTTCCTTATGGAGACATATAAATCCATGGGTTTTAAGATTCTTACTTGTCAGGTATATTCCCAGGCGATGAATATGGGGTGTTAAGTCCATTTCGCTGAGCAAGGAGTAGGTCTTGTCTATTATATATTTGGCTTATGGAACGGTATCTGTGCTAATTTCAATCTCTGGTTTTATGCAGCACCCCAACTCACCTTTCCCCATAAGCAAGCATAAGTAGGTTTCCTAAATTTGAGACCGTGTTCTGTTTTGTAATTCAGTTCATGTGTAGCCAAGTTTACATTCCGTGTATTAGTGATATCTTATGATGTTTCTTTTTCTGTGTGACTTATTTCTCGTAGAATCATCGTACCTGAATCCACTCATTATGCCGCTACGGGCTTGATGACGTAGATTTCATTGCTGAGTGATTTTCCATTGTACGTACGTACCACAACTTCATTATCCATTTTTTGCTTCCTCGGATATTTAACTTGTACCGTAGATGAGGTTCTTGTAAACAGAGCCGTCCCAAACTTTGGGGTGGCTGTGTGTTTTTGACTTTAATTTCCCTAAGCTATAGGACCATAAGTGGAAGTGCCATAGGCTGTGTTGCTTTGTTTCCTACGTGTTTCAGGAAACACCATACACTTCTCCAGAGTGGCTGTTGGCAATTTACATCCCACCCATCAGCATAACAAGGCTCCCTGTTCTCCATGACCTGTCCTGCCTTTCTTTTACACTTTTTTCTGATGGCCCTTTTGACCGGGGGGCAGTGAGACTTCATTGTAGTGCAGATTTCATTTACACGCTTGCTTGGTTCGGCAAAAAGCACGTATGCGTTTTTTCCTGAATATATTCAAGAGAAAACGCATACGCCCTTTTTGGCCAAGTGCATCAATGTCGACATTCTGCCTCTTTTCCTATGCTTGAAGTGCAATTCCAGTCTACCCCCTGAAATCGTTTTCCTGAAATTCTGCCCCGCTTTCAAGTCCTCTTCGAAGACTTACTTCAGTACATTTTTGAATGATAGCTGTCATTCATAACTCGGCAGTTTTGTGAACTACTGTGCCCCTGAGCTCCTTTCTTCAACTCGCTTTCTTGTGAGCTGGCCGCAAAACCGCAGCGTTGCTTCAGGCCCTAATCTGTTTCCGGCAGGGTACGCTGAGCCTTTGGTTAATTCCTCTTCCTGGTGGGAAATGAGCGTTGCATTTGCCCGTGCAGACACATACAGCTAGTCTCTCATTGGTTCTCCCTACTCCTGTTCATCTTGCGCAGAAATTTCAAACTGTGCCAAACAGGAGGTTAAAGCACTGACTCTCCAAGTGGGGAGCGTGTTAGTAAAGCGTCTGGAATGATGAACCCGAGTACCAGGGGACGAAAACTGAGATACATTTGAAAACGCTTCCCCATCACACGGTGGACCATACTCTGGTTTTCCCATGCATGTTTTAGCTGAAGGAAGAATCCCTTCAACCTGGAGAGATGGGACCCATGGAATGGGTACCATGCAGTATGACTTCAAAGGGTCTGCGTTTGCTCACCGAACCTCACCAATGCTATCAGCCCGAAGTGTCCAGCCTTATGTCTCACCCAGCTCTGGGTGTAGATGTGGTAAATCCAGGTTGCATCACAAGCCCTGAATGAATTATTTAAGAATTGCTCTCTATTTCACTGTCATTGTGTTTTGTTTCTGAAATTTATTTTGATAATGGGATTTATCGGATTTTCACTGCTGCGTTTAGGCCGCTGTACACACGCTTGATTTTCTTATGGAGACATATTAATGCATGGGTTTTAAGATTCTTACTTGTCAGGTATATTCCCAGGTGTTGAATATGGGGTGTTGAGTCCATTTCGTTGAGCAAGCAGTAGGTCTTGTCTATTATATATTTGGCTTATGGAACGGTATCTGTGCTAATTTCAATCTCTGGTTTTATGCAGCACCCCAAGTCACCTTTGGTTTTCTAAATTTGAGACCCTGTTCTGTTTTGTAATTCAGTTCATGTGTAGCCAAGTTTACATTCCGTGTATTAGTGGTATCTTATAATGTTTCTTTTTCTGTGTGACTTATTTCTCGTAGAATCATCGTACCTGAATCCACTCATTTTGCCGCAACGGACCTGATGACGTATATTTCATTGCTGAGTCATATTCCATTGTACGTACGTACCACAACTTCTTTATCCATTTTATGCTTTCTTGCATATTTAACTTGTAACGTAGACGAGGTTCTTGTAAACAGAGCCGTCCCAAATTTTGGGATGGCTGTGTGTTTTTGATTTTAATTTCCCTATGCTATAGGACCATAAGTGGATGTGCCATAGGCTGTGTTGCTTTGTTTCCTACGTGTTTCAGGAAACAACATACACTTCTCCAGAGTGGCTGTTGGCAATTTACATCCCGCCCATCAGCATAACAAGGCTCCCTGTTCTCCATGACCTGTCCTGCCTTTCTGGATTTTACACTTTTTTCAGATGGCCCTTTTCACCGTGGGGCAGTGAGACTTCATTGTAGTGCAGATTTCCTTTACACACTTGCTTGGTTGGCCAAAAAGTGCGTATGCATTTTTTCCTGAATATATTCAGGAAAACACGCATACGCCCTTTTTGGCCAAGTGCATCATTGTCGACATTCTGCCTCTTTTCCTATGCTTTAAGTGCAATTCCAGTCTACCCCCTGAAATCGTTTTCCTGAAATTCTGCCCCGCTTTCAGGTCCTCTTCGAAGACTTACTTCAATACATTTTTGGACGATAGCTGTCATTCATCACTCTGCAGGTTTGTGAATTACAGTGCCCCTGAGATCCTTTCTTCAACTCACTTTCTTGTGAGCTGGCCGCAAAACCGGAGGATTGCTTCAGGCCCTAATCTGTTTCCGGAAGGGCATGCTGAGCCTTTGGTTAATTCCTCTTCCTGGTGGGAAATGAGCGTTCCATTTGCCCGTGCAGACACCGACAGCTAGTCTCTCATTGGTTCTCCCTATTCCTGTTCATCTTGCGCAGAAATTGCAAACTGTGCCAAACAGGAGGTTAAAGGCACTGAGTCT
>NW_021701802.1:0-20029 GCF_005190385.1 Monodon monoceros
AAGGTACATGAGGAACAGGCTGTTGCCTAATTATAGAAGGAAAGATAGGAGTTAAGTTTGCTGAATTGGATCAGTTTATCAGCAGGGTAATGGCATTCCAAGGTACCTGAAAATCCTGCAAGAGCAAGACCCCATTCATTACTATGTTGAAAAAGCCAATTTTGTTGACTAAGTGAATAAGGGATAATAATTTGAGAAGGTTCTATACTTATAGTTTGTAAGCATCTAGTTCTACCTTGCATTATTAAATTACTAATAAGTTCATAATAAGGGTTAATAACTTTAGAGGGTGTAGTTTTCATATGAATCTATTCAATAATTCCAACAGTTTGCCATAAGATGGCAGTAGGCACATGAGGAGTTGGACAAATCATTAAGAAAATTGGAAGGTGAGTATGAGCTCTAGTTAATTGTGTAGACCTGATAGATCTATTTACTATTTGTAAAGCTTGAAATCCTTCTGGAGTCACAGAGCGTGAAGAAGAAGGATCTGAGTCACCTTTAAGAATATCAAACAAAGGCTGTAATTGAGCAGTAGTAAGTTTTAAGGAAGGCCTTAGCCAATTAATATCTCCAAGTAATGTTTGAAAATCATTTAATGTTTTTAAATTATCAACTCGAATTTGCAGTTTTTGAGGCCTAATAGTAGTGTTATCAATATATTTTCCCAAATATAAAAATGGAGATTGTCTTTGAATTTTTTTTGAGGCAATGACCAAGCCAAATGATTGTAAGGACTGTTGTAAAAATTGAAAAGCAGTCTCTAATAAAGAAATATTATCAGTGGCTAAAAGTATATCATCCATATAATGTATGAGATATAACGATGGAAACCTTTTTCTCACAGGAGTCAAGGCCTGAGCCACATATTTTTGGCATAATGTAGGACTATTTGCCATGCCCTGAGGCAATACTTTCCATTGAAATCTCCTCAGGGCTTCCTTAAAATTTAAGGAAGGCAAGCTAAAAGCAAAATGTTTTCTATCTTCAGGAAACAAAGGAATAGTGAAAAAACAATCTTTTAAATCTATAACTAAAAGATGATAATTGTGTGGTATGGCTGTTGGAGAGGGTAGGCCTGGTTGAAGAGCTCCCATTATTAGCATAGTTTTATTAACAGCTCTTAGATCCTGTAATAACCTATATTTTCCGGATTTTTTCTTGAGGAGTATTCCAAGGACTACTGGAAACTTCTAAATGTCCTAATTGTTCCAGTATTAATTGTTCTCCAGCTTCTAATTTCTCCTTTGTGAGGGGCCATTGGTCCACCCATACAGGGTCATCAGTCAGCCAAGTAATTGGATCAGCAGTGAGTGGAGGAGAATCCAAGGCCCCTAAGAAAAACCCAAACCTTGTCTATCATTTTTTATTTTCACATCAATAGGATAGACAGTTCCTTGTTGATTTGTTCCCAGCCCTTTTGTGGGAAGAAATCCTTGATCCAACATCATATTAGAGACTTGAGAGTTTGGACTATAAAGTAATACTCCCATTTCTTTTAATATATCTCGGCCCCAGAGGTTTAAAGGCAGCCCAGGCAAAACATAAGGCTGGAAGTATCCTGAATGGCCCTCACTATCTTGCCATAATAAAAACTGACTACTTTGCATAGGAGAAGAACTTTGTCCTATTACGTGAAGTTCTGTAATAGTAGGACTAATGGGCCAATGTTTAGGCCAGTGTATCTGCGTCATAACAGAGACATCAGCTCCAGTGTCTAACAAACCTGAAAAAACCTTTCCATTAATGGTTCATTTCATTTCTGGACGTTCTTTCCCTATCTTCTGAATCCAGTAGGCAGCATTAGACGATCCAAAAGCCTTTGTTTCTCTCTTTTGATGTTGTCAAATTTGTCCATGAGGTGCAAAGGGCAAAAGTAGCAATTGTGCAATTTTATCACCAGGAGAAATAGTTATTATATTTTTAATAGTTTGTGCCATGACTTTTATTTCTCCTTCGTAGTCAGAATCTGTGACTCCTGGCATAACAGTTAAACCTTTCATGGTGACACTACTTCTTCCCAATAATAGTCCCATCAAACCCTTGGGTAAAGGTCCACAGATGCCCGTAGAGAGGGCCTGAGGACCCATTTCAGGAGTTAATACATATCGGGCGGAGGTACTGAGCTCCAGTCCTGCGCTTCCTGGTGTTGCTCTGGAGAGCGAGGATATTGTATGTTTTTGTTTTTGGTTAATGTCTGATTGATAATTTGAGGAGGATACACAGACATTGCCCTTATTATTTGTTGGGGCCGGGGAAGGCCCCGGGAGGAGTTCCCCGACAGTGGTGGCCCATCCTTGTGGGCCACTGAGCAACCATCTTGTGCCCAATGTTTTCCCCTATTGCATTTAGGGCATAAACCAGGGATTTTCTGACCATCTGGAGGTTTTTGAGTAGGGAAGGAAGGGCTAGGGTTAGAATTAAAAGATCTACATTCTCTAGCAAAATGACCTGCCTTTCCGCATTTAAAACAAGTCTTTGTTTTCCTTTGACTGTTTTTAAACCCCACTTTAGTTAATGCTGCAGCCACAGCAGCACCCTGTATGGAAGTAGCCCAATGTCTGCACAAAGGCGAATATAATCCTCCCATGTTCCCCGTTTTCTCCAAGGTCGAATCGCAGCCTGACGTGCATTATTAGCATTCTCAAAAGCAAGCTGCTTAACTACAATTGTACCAGTGAGTCCGTCCACAATGAGTCTCCCCACCGCCTGTGACAACCTATCTACAAAATCAGCATATGGTTCATCAGGTCCCTGTCTAATTGTTGAAAGATCCTCAGTTTTGTGTGTAGAAGGTCATTTCCTCCAGGCTTGTAATGCCAAATGATTTATTTGAGGATAAGCAACAAAGGGATAAGTTAATTGATCTTGTAAAGAAAGATATTGTCCTTCCCCAATCAGCATATGATAATCAACTGGAATATTATGGGCAGCATTCTTTTCTGCTCGTTCAGCAGCCCGTTCATAAAAATCAAACTTCCATATTAAATAATCTCCACCATTTAAACAAGCTCCTGCAATAGACTTCCAATCGGCGGGGGGAAGAGCTTCTCCTGTCAACCATAGCAGTAGTAAAAGGAGCAGTGGGCCCATATTGAGCACAGGCAGATTTTCAATCTTTCAAAACTTTAAAAGGGAGAGCCTGATGCTCCCTAGTAGCTTGTTGAGGATTATTAGAATCAGGTCTTTCTATGATGGGACAACGGAAAATAGGATCTTCTCCTCGTTTTATTGCTCCTTGTACAGCGCGCTGCAAGGGACTGAGCATTTTTACAGATGTAGATTTTTGAGGAAGACAGTCCTTATTAACCTGCAGCTTTTTCACTGACTTATCTATCATAGCCATTAGAAAATCATCCTCAGGATATTTCTCTCTTTTATGTTTAAAAGCCTCATCTGTTAAGTCCAAATGTTCCTCTTCATCTAAAATATTTAAATTAATTAGCTCTTTCGGTTTAGGAAGTGGCGACACAGTAGCTGATAAAACAGTCTCTCCTTCTGTCAGAGGCTTATGTTTTTCTGACTTTACATTCAAATCAACACTATCATGAGAAGAATCTAAACATATTTTTATCAGAGTCCACAAACTATATGTAACAACAGGAGTATGAGTAGGCCCTTGAGACTCATAATAATTTTTTAAATCTTCTCCAACTTTCTGCCAGATTTCTATGTCAACAGAGCCGCCATCAGGAAACCAGGGAGATACACCACGGATATGCTGTAAAAATTCAGTCAACCATGAGGTAGAAACTTTATTACCCCGAGCTTTAAGCATCGAAAGTAAAACCTGAGCAAATAATTCACACTCCTTTGAGCCCTTTTGCCCCATCTTATTTTACTTCTGACTATTGCCTTATGCCTCTACTAGTTTCACTTTTACTGGTGGCCACACATATTTTGCGTAAGGGTTCCCTTACCTGCACTTTCTTTTTCTTTTAATTGCCTTCACGCTTCAGGTCCCTGTTCGAGTGCCACTTGCCGCGGACCAGCCGGAGAAAGAGGATCTCACCGCCCAGGGTCAGAAGGGAAGGGGTAAGGAACTGAAGTAGCACCGACGGATGGGGTCAGAAGGACCAAGACAACTGATGGTTGCAAGGCAAATTTTATTATGCTACAGTTGCAGATTATATAGACTAGAAATCGGAAGGTTGCCAGATGGTGGTTTACATTATCTACAGACTGTCTCGGCTCAAGGTTAAATTCCCTGGGAGAAAACCCATAAAACCAGAAGCATCAAAAATAACCTGCATGTGCAGGGGGGAGACAGCTTTGTTTGTCTCATTTTACATTCTTTCTGATCTCTGGGCCCTGGTGATTTATCTCCCATGGAATGGAACAAAGAGGGGAACAAGTAGGGACAGTCCCTTCGAGCAGCGGCCGCATGCCTGGCATGTCCTTACCTGCTCTCAAGGCTGACTGCTTCCCACACATATGTTGCCTTGTTTAAGCCTCAAGCCCTCGATCCTTTGTTGAAATACAGTAATTTCATTCCTATGGTTTTCAGTACCAAAAACTCAGCCTCCAGGAGGGCTAAAGTCTAATTTGTACTCCAAACCAAGTAGCAGTGCAGTTCGCTACTACTGAGGCTGAATCCATAAAGACTTCAACACCACGTCCAGAAGACAAGTTATTATATATAATACCCTAGAAGGTCTGAAACATAATTATCATATACATAGCTGGTCCTTCAGAGCTTTTTACCTATAAACATGTTTTTTGATGAAAGTTATTTAATGTACTGGAGATAACTGTGACTTACTGATCAAATATTTGAATACTTATACTTACCTGGGATTTCATTTCTGCTGAAAGAAAAAGGAAGAACAGGACTCACTAAAAAAAAAACAAACTTTAGCAATGAAAGTAAAAATCTTAACACACACTATCACTTTTGGAAGCAGCATAGAGGGGCAGTCAACGGTAAAACACTGGTGAAATAGGTCAAAACTCTGGGCCAAAAATCCATTATTATTATCATCAGTGACAGCACCACAACTGTGCCCTTCAGAATTAATAATCGCTCCTAAGAAACTTCATTTGGCATCAGAAGATGTGTTTAAGAGAAACACTCTGGGAGGTTTTGAATCAGACTTGGTTTTTTGTTCGCCAAGTTACAGGAGAATTTTTAAAGTGGGGGGAAGGGAAGAAGGAAGCGGACCAGGAAAAGAATTTAAGCCATCATCTATAAACCAACAAAACACTGATAGTTCCAAACATTATGTCACAAACTAAAATGACTGATGTAGGCTCAAGTGGTTTATAAAACCTATAAAAAGACTACACCAGCAAAGTCCCCATTTATCTGTAGAGTTCAGAAACTAAAACAAGGAATATTTTAGCTTAAAACCTTATCTCAAGAGAATCATATACACTTCACATGAATAAAAATACCTGAAACCAAACATTTTTAAAAGCTCCAATACCCAAAATATAAAGAAAAATATTAATCCAGAAGACTCAATCAATCCAGGATAATCACAAAACGGCTGGGCAATCTCTATCTCCCTTCCACACTAACCATCCATCCCATGGAAGACCAAGGGAGATCAGACCTTCCAGACTTACCTTCCAGACCTTCCAGACACCTGGCTGCTGCAAAATTCTATGGAGACTCCTTGTGGAACAGCAGTTTCCCATCTCTTGTGTCTCTCCCTATCACGATCATGATCATGCAGGAAGCAAGTCTGGCTGTGCTATTTCTTATCATTGTCTGTCACCCATCTGCAACATGGTATTGTACGGATAAGGAAAAAGTAGTTCCCTTTCCCCCAGAAGGTTGAGGCTCAGGTACAGGGTAATTCTCCTGTGCACACAGTCATTATTTAGGCCGACTCAGTGACTTCAACAGGCTTAATCATGTGATCAGGTTTGTTGCCAGCTGCGTAATGCTCCCACATCTGTAGATAGAGCCGCTCTAGGTCCATTGTGTATTGTCTGGTGTTGAACAGAGGGCTAGATGTTCTCTGCTTCCAGACTTTGCCACGAATTTTCTTCAGGTATTCTAGATCAGTTCCCAGTTTCACAGCTATGTCTTCATATTCTTGTCTATTTTTAGCAATAAGCTCAAGACAGCCTAAACAAGTGAGCTGGGAAGCTGCAACTCGGGAAGCAAGAGTCTCTCCTGGCATAGTCACCATGGGTGTCCCTGACCAAAGGACATCCATCCCTGTGGTGTGTCCATTACAGAGTGGAGTGTCCAAGCAGACATCAGCCAGCTGGCCTCGCCGAACATGTTCCTCTTTAGGAGCAACAGGTGAAAAAATGATACGGTTCTGGGGAAGGCCCATATTTTGTGCGTACTGTTGAATATTAGGTTCTCCTACTGCTGGAAAACGCAACAGCCACAGTACACTATTGGGAACACGCTTCAGAATATTTGCCCACATCTGCAAAGTAGATGGGTCAATTTTATATAACTGATTGAAGTTACAGTACACAATGGCATCTTCCGGTAACCCGTACTGAGAACGTGTGGTTACAATAACGGTACGCGGAACCTCCTCTCCAGTGGCAGCCTTAATGTTGATCTGGGTAGTTGCCAGTCCATTGCTAAGACTGAATCCATTAATTGTTATCTGAATTTGTCCTCTGTTAATCATTTCAATAACTGCCTCTGCAGTAGTATTCATAGGAATGACAGGCATATTAAGAGCTGTATTACTGCTGTCTGCGGTGTCTCCTCCATCAGGACATTTCATCTTGACAATTTGCACATCTGGGAGACTATCAAGAAATGCTTTGAGGTCGATGCCATTCAGCACAATCCGATTGTCATAAATGTGCCCATTGGACTTAAAATCGATGACTGCTTTCTTCTTCAGGTGGGGGAACATATTGGCATGATCACCAATAAAGAAAGTATGGGGCATATAAGCCAGTTTCTCAGAATACTGCTCAGCAACTTCAGCAGGTGAAGTTTCCTGATCAGTGATGATATAATCCATGAAAAGCACGCCACTGGTCCCAGGGTAGCCCAGCCACATTGCCTGAATAGGAGCTGGCCTGAGAGCAAAGAGTTCATTTCGAGCACCCCTGGTATAACCATTCATATTTACAAGGATGTGTATACCATCTTGATGGATGCGATCAGCTGCTTTCCCATTGCATGGAATCTGAGAAAGATCAATGAAATGATGGGCTTCTGCCATCACCTTCGCTCGGAAGTTTGTGCCATCATCTGGGCTCAGGGCATAACAGAAGACCTCAAATTTATCAGGATTGTGCGTGCCTGGAATAGACTGCATAAGATGAGAAGTAGGATGATTCCCAAAGTCAGAACTCACGTATCCTACACGCAGTCGACCATCACTGAGCTTCAAGTCTTTTGGATGTTCGTACGGGGGTTTATGAAGGACACTGATCTCGTCCAAGCAGAGGTTCCCATGGCTCTCAGCAATAGCCTTCCTGAAGCCATGAGAAAGAGGATAGAGCATACTATGATGAGGCTGCACAGAAGGCAACCTATTCTTCTCCAGCTGGTCAGCCACAATGCTGACCAACTTCTTCATTCGCTCATCATAGTCTGTCCAATCACAGACAATCTGCAGGCAATGAGCCAAATCACAATAAGCGTCAGGAAAGTCAGGTTCAAGCTTCAGAGCAGTGCGATAAGAAGCAATTGCTTCTGGAATATTCCCTGAATACTTGTGAATGGAAGCCAGATTGCTGTGGGCATCCGCAAGTGCAGGGTTAATCTGAATGGCACGAGTATAACACTGCAAGGCTCCCTGAACATCCTGCATCTCCTTTAGAGTGTTTCCCATGTTACAGTAGGCGTCAGCAAAGGTAGGACTGATTCGAACAGCCTCCTTATAATGCATCAGAGCTTCCTGCAGTTTTCCCTGCTGCTCCAATACACTTGCTAAATTTGAATGGGCAACAGCAAACTCTGGGAAGACTTCTAACGCTTTACGATACAAGCGAACTGCCTCTTCAATGTTTCCCTGGTCTCCTTTGATATTGGCCAGGTTATTCAGAGAGTCTGCATGGGTGGGGCACAGCCGCAGAGCTGTATTATAACAATCTTCTGCTTCGGCAACACGGCCCTTCTCTTCCAGAGCGTTGGCTAGGTTGCAGTAAGCATCAGGGAAATGTGGTTGCAATTCAATAGCTCGCCTGTAGGTGTCTATTGCCAGATCCATCAGGCCTTGCTCATAGTATACACAAGCCAGGTTGGCACGTACCACTGCATGATTTGGGCTCAAGCTTAGGGCACAAAGGTAAGCTGCCACAGCTCTGTCAAAAATCCGTGCCTCTTTCAAGACATTTCCTAAATTGATATAAGCATCCAGAAAATTGGGGTCAAGGGTGACAGCCTTTTCAAAGTGATGAATTGCAAGCCAAATCTCCCCTTGTGCATTGAAAACACAGCCAAGATTACTCCAAGCTACTGCAAAGTTCGGTTGCGTCTCCACTGCTTTCAAATAACATGCCTTGGCTCCTTCCAAGCGACCCAGGGCTTTGAGCAGGTTCCCCAGGTCACTGCGAACACAGTACAAATCAGGATTGCACTGAAGAGCAGAGACGTAAGCTTGTACTGCCCCTTGCATGTCGCCTGCTGCTACCAAAGCGGCTGCCAGGTTAATATAACCATCGATGAAATCTGGTTTGAGATGCAATGCATGCCGGTAATGCTCCATTGCTTCCTGCAACTGCCCTCTTTCCTTGTACACATTCCCCAAATTCGAATAGGCTTCTGCCAGAAGAGGGTTCTGTTTAATTGCCAGAGTACTAAAGTGGGCAGATCTGTCCAGCCTTCGACACTGGAAGTGTAGAGATGAAAGTAATAAAAGTACTCCAGTATTGTCAGGCTCTTGTCTCCACAGCTGCATGCAGTGTCTCTCAGCTGCCTCAAAATCTCCTGCCTGATATTCTCGATGTGCCAACTCAGCTAACCCTTGGAAGGAAAGCATACGTTTCGTTGGTTCTGTGCTGTCGGCCACGGTGCCCACAGAAGACGCCATCTGGAGCTTCTGGAGAGAGTGAGAAAAGGGGGTAATTGAGTCCCGCTGCCGCCACTGCCGGCAAGAATGTTTCTAGAGGTAGCAAATACGAGGGCAGCAGCCGTACCACTGCTTTGGCAGGCTTAAGCGGCGGCAACAGTTACAGGCACCGAACCTTAGGAACTCTGGTTGGCCATCTACCTCTCACGCTCTTGAAATCTTAATTCTTAACCCTGCCCTCTTCCACCATTTTTCTCCTAATCAGGGAATAAAAATTACCTATACACTTGCCTTAGAAGAAATCAAAAGTCAGTAGTCCAAACACTTTTTAAATTTTTGTTTTCTGTCCAGTTGGAAAGGAAATACATGATTGACTTTACTTCATCATTCATGTAGTCAATGTGGAAAACATTAGGGCCGTGTATTTCAATACAGTAAGATCAGAAAATTTTAAATTGGCCTTCCCAAACCACTAATAAGTAACCAACGTTGTATATAATGCTCAAATCTTAGAGACTGAGTTTGATATCTTAAAAGTTTTGAAAGGATTAGCTAATTTCTCCTCATCATATTTCTCATGCCTCAAACCCGAGTATTACTTTTTTAAAAATAAATCTATTTATCTTTATTTATTTTTATTTTGGCTGCGTTGGGTCTTCAATGCTGCGTGCAGACTTTCTCTAGTTGCGGCGAGCGGGGGCTACTCTTTGTTGCGCTGCCCGGGCTTCTCATCACAGCAGCTTCTCTTGTTGTTCCACAACTCTATGGGTTCCTTTTTAGGTCCTATGAAGAACCCTAGGAATTAGTTCATGGAATTATAAGTTTTTGCAAAATTGTCAAAAGTGAGATATTTTAACTTCCATCAGGTAAGACCAGCGTCTCTTTCTTTGCCAATTTTCCTTCTATCATATTCCGCTATGTTGGATCATAGTGGAATGGCCACAGGCTTTTTTGAAATCTGGCTAAGGAGATTTTCTTTTTTCTGTGGTACGCGGGCCTCTCACTGTTGTGGCCTCTCCCGTTGTGGAGCACAGGCTCTGGACGCACAGGCTCAGCGGCCATGGCTCACGGGCCTAGCCGCTCCGCGGCATGTGGGATCTTCCCGGACCGGGACACGAACCCGTGTCCCCTGCGTCGGCAGGTGGACTCTCAACCGCTGCGCCACCAGGGAAGCCCTAAGGAGATGTTTTAAGTGAGGCTATTATGTGATTTTCAGACACCGCCGTATGTAATTGACTATATACTATCCCATTACAGGAATAACTTCCAGTACTCATACTGACTACTCTACTGACTTAACCTAGCACAAGACACAGAAGCATAAGGACAAAAACCACCTTACAATATAGCCATATCTTGCACTTCACAGCTCTCAAAGCATGTGCGTTTGAAGAAGAAAAAAAGAACTGAAAAGTACAAAACCAGAAGCTATTCTGTGGAAAATTATTTCAATCATCAGGCATGTGAAAGATAAGTCAAAGATTCAGTTCTCATCAATGCTTAGTCAAAACGGAAATTTTCTTCTGTCAGGAATATACTCCAGGGGCTTCCCCGATGGCGCAGTGGTTAAGAAGCCACCTGCCAATGCAGGGGACAAGGGTTCGAGCCCTGGTCCGGGAAGATCCCACATGCCACGGAGCAACTAAGCCGGTGTGCCACAACTACGGAACCTGCGCTCTAGAGCCCGTGAGCCACGACTATTGAGCCTGCGAGCCACAACTACTGAAGCCTCCGTGCCTAGCGCCCGTGCTCTGCAACAAGAGAAGCCACCGCAGTGAGAAGCCTGTGCACCGCAACGAAGAGTGGCCCCCAGTCCCTGCAAGTAGAGAGAAAGCCTGCGCACAGCAACGAAGACCCAACACAGCCAAAAATAAATAAATAAATAAATAAATGAATATACTCCATCAACAATGTGTGTAATGGAATGGTGTGAGTATTTTATCAGAATCCCTGTAATGCACAGACCTATAGCAGTACTGAAATCAGTAATGCATTTATAATAGTAAATACTTATGAGGAAGTAATCCATAGAGGTTTTCTCAAAGTTAACAATGAAAATTAATGTGACATTATCAATAATAAATTGTGAAGCTGAAATAAACTTTTCTAAACTATTAATAACTAGAAGCAAATTCTAATCAACCATGTTACAAGAAATCTATGTCTAAAAACTGCAAAGTTTATTTCTTAAAATTTTATTTCGAAAATACATAAACTGTCGTATGAGGAGGCAGTTAAAGAATATATAGCTAAAAGAGTGGGGGAAAAGTTTTATAGAGACACATCTGGCAGTAGTTAATTTTTAAATGTCATTTTTCTAGATTTTGTGACACCTATAGTATTGATATTTGAAAGCATTTAAAAAATTGTAATTTGAAGAGTTGCTACTTCCAGGTAGAATAAAATATTTTGAAGCAAAACAACGTTTCCACTGAGAAAAACAAAAAAAGCCAAATAAAATAGCCAGCATTCAATCAAAAAGTTCTAGACAAACCAAGAGATAGAATCATATGGCTAAAATTCTAAGAAAAGAACAGATAATACAAAAATATTTATATAAGATATTGTGTATCTTTATCAGGAAAAGTCTTTATCAAGAAAAGACTTCAAAATCATCAGAATTAATATTATATTTTATTTATTTGTATGTTATATTTACATATAGATATTTATATATTTATATAAAGAACTTAAAGATAAAGCCCTAGTTAAGGCAGTGACAATAGCAGTAGCAGTGGGAGTGAAAAGAAATGGTTATATTCAAGCATATTTTGTCAGGAAAAGTCCAAGATCAAATGTCTGACTGCATACATGGGATGGATAGACGGAGTGGGAAAAATCAAAGTTAACTATAGAGGTTCTAGTGAAGATGGGGTTGCCGTCACCCAACCCAAGGGGCTGCGATCATCCCCAAGGTCTAGGAGACTCAAAGGGAAGGTCATGGTCAGAGGCAAAGTTAATTGGTGGGAAAATAAGACTCCCAGTCTCTCCATCTCCTTATACCAGTTTTTTTTTTAACATCTTCATTGGAGTATAATTGCTTTACAATGGTGTGTTAGTTTCTGCTTTATAACAAAGTAAATCAGTTATACATATGTCCCCATATCTCCTCCCTCTTGCATCTCCCTCCCTCCCACCCTCCCTATCCCACCCCTCTAGGTGGTCACAAAGCACCGAGCGCATCTCCCTGTGCTATGCGGCTGCTTCCCACTAGCTATCTCTTCCTTATACCAGTTTTGTTTTTCTGCTCATATACGTAGCAGCATTTCATTCAAGGGGAAAGTCATTGATCTGACTGGTCAAATTAAACAACATAGTTCAAGGCACATTTACAGTGGTTAGTTCCTCCACAATTTAGAAAGTCACATTCACAATTTCCCTCTTCCTATGCCGCGGAACACATTGGCCATTCCTCCAAAGTTTCCACTCCACAGAGTGGACCAGAGATGACGTTAGCCCAGAACTGAGAGCTTGGCATGAGATGGTGTCAGCCCCACGTAGAGCTCTGGCATAAGTTATAACCCAACCCAGGTCTACAGAGAGCTCTGCATGGAATCCTGGGAGTAAACTCAGCCATAATAATGTGATTCTGTTTTTCATTTGCTTTTCTTCCTTGCTTCACTTTCCCTGGCCACTCTGACAAACAAACTTTCAGGCATTCCTGGGCCACTCACTAACTTTATTCCATTTAATGTCATCCAGATTCCCAAGAAAATTACTAACTATAAGGAGGGAAATTTGGAACATGGTGAGTTTTAGATGCCTGAAATATACAGGTCATTGAATCCAGTTAAGTAGCAAATTATCTGGATCTCAAACATGCCAGTAGAATAGCAGACTAAGCTCAATTTAATGTACTCTTACTGGAGACACATGTAAATTCTGGGTCAATTTTGAACAAGTTAAAAGCACCTAGCTGAGATTAAAAGAAAGAAAGGAACACCTGCATGTTTCAGAAAGTAACAGAGAAATTAAATCCAGAGAAAGAAGAGCGGACTGATGTCTGTGGGCTCCGTTCCTTAGTATAGGCCTTATGTAAATAGGGGCTGGAGCTAGAAATCTAACATTACCTTGAGGCCGGGAATTTAGACTCAGGATGGAACAATACTGAGAAGTTGGTACAGATATCCTACAGAAATTTCATGAGGAACTGCTTAGTCCGTTAAGAGGGCCAAGGGCGGTGGTGAGGAAGATTGATATCTCTTGAAAACCTTCAGGTACAGAAAACATCAACACCTCTGAAAAGTAGGCCTGTCCTTCCCAGCGTTGTGACGGCCAGGTTGTCACTAACCTGTAAGGCCCTGTATGAATCAGAAACTGCAAGGAGAGTAATTCAAAGAAAAACAGATGCAGGATGGGTGTGGCAATAAATCCTAGGACCCTATCAGAAACAAAATTAAGACCACTCTAAAGGGAAATTTTAACAAACCAGAGCAGAGAGTATCCTAACCAGAACAGAATAATAATTCTGAGGAAGTTACTTTAGTTATTTAAGTAATATTCAATGCATTTCCATGGCCAGGCCCTTTTGAAGAATTCTAAAACATATACGAACAATTCGTTTACATCTTATATATCCGACCATCCAGAGCAAAATTCACTTAAGTACTGTACTGGTGGAAATTGGGCAGCACTATGGAGACAATCAAAAGGTGTCTACCATCAAAAAACATCCAGGTAAGAAAGAGAATGTCTAAGTTTTAATTATCCTGTGGTTTATTGAAATCTTTTGGAAACCCAAAATAGAGAAAACCTAGGAGGCAATGAAGACTTAAATCTTTAGAGATTTATCAACTCATCTATAAAAGCTTTATTAATCTCTTCTTTTAATATCATTCCTGAGAGGTATAAATGTGTCCAGTGATAGGGTTGAAGAAGCCTGAGAGAATTTCAATTGTTTACTATTCTTGGTCAGCTATTAAGACCTTTCAGGAGCATCTTGATTTTCATGGCATCATCCAACAAAAAGCAGGATATTTTACAGGAAGTCCTGGTCCACTTTTTGGCTTGCTTTTGTGTTTATGTTTTTGGTTTTCTCACATTGGGCGGTACATTAGGCTACCTATTGCACACTCCCTCATTCATGCATGCATTCATTCAAACAATATTTACTGAGTTGAGATATTTAATTAACACCCAATAAATGATGTTTAGATGAATGAATGCGCTTTTTATCAAAGTAAGTGTAAGTACTGAGAAAAATTACAGAATGTACGATCCCAGCCCCACAAAAGCGTATAATTGTGTTGAGGATATAACACATGCTGGTGAAATAACTAATATATCATATTGGACAGCTTCTAAGTTCAAAAATGAGTTTTTATAAATAATCAGAGCCTAAGGAGGACAAAGAAGGGACAGTTCATTATGGGTTGAATCTATCAATAAATGTACATTTCAGATGAGATTTGAGATTGACCTTAAAGAAAGGACTTAGATATATGAACAGAGAACAAAAAAGGCATGGTGATAGCATGTGCATAGATAGTGTGGCCAATATTTACGTTCTTCATTAAAGACAGTCAGAGATAACCCAAATGTAACTGTTTCCATGGGTCCATTCTCAGTATCCAAACAAAACGGCAAATCCTATCTTAGTAAAACTAATGAAAAACACAGTCTTTAACAAAGACATTGTGAAGGAAAGGGGGAGAGAAAGGCTTGCATCCCACACCACACAACAAAACTTATTTAATTATTTGTTTCATTTTCTCCCTCTGAAAATTTCCTCTCCCTCTCTCTGTACGTCTCTCTTCTCCCACATCTGGCCACACTCTACCAGCCACCTTTCCAGATCTTTCCACAACTCTCCATCCTAGTCTCATGATGCCACAAGTTGAACATCTCACAGGTCTCCAGGATGCATCCTCATCACTTATTCCACAAAGACAAACAAAGGACACTTCTCAGGATCACGTTTCTTGGAAGGAAGAGGTCACGAGGAGTGATTATAAATAATATAAGGTGGAGAGCAGTGACTTAAAATACCATTTTTTCCTCTTAGAATGTGAATACAGGGAACTTTGGGAAACTAGAAAATCTAGAAAGGATTCATTGATAATTATTTATTTTCAATGAATAAAATAAAATGTAATAATACGGCTAAACTCTGACAGTTTAACTTTTTCAAAAGTTGCTTTCACACACCTTCACTATTGGGATGTTTGATAAACACATCTTTCTTCTTTCTTTGCAGATACTGGCACCAAACTTTCAAACAATAAGAACCTTCCCGTAAGTCCCTTGCCAGGCAAGATTAACGTATAACAATCCAAACAGGTTTTTGAAGAAGAGAACTGGTTGAAAGCACAGGAAAAGAGCTGGGTTTCTCTTTTTTCAACAGTCACATAATGAGTAATGTGGCAATTGGTTTACAAAGTCTCTCTCCATGAGGGGCTAAGGTTAAGATTAGAACTTCTGAGGCCAGAAGAGCAAAATAACTACAACAACCCACATATTTTCAAGAGCCGCCCTTTGGATGTGAGGGATTGATTTTGCCCACGCTTTTTTCAGCAACCCAACTGGTGTCTTTAGTAAATGACGTAAGAGAATACAGTGTGGCCAAGAAGGCTTAGATTTCCTTAGCCCCAAGTCAGATATTCTCAAGTGACTGTCCACTCAAATGAAAAAGAGAGATTTACAAGAGGAAACTGGATACAACTGAGTGTACTTTTATTTCAACCCTTTACCTGAATGTTTTGTTTTGTTTTCAGTTCTCCACTGAAGTTGCCTACATTAATATATTTTTAAGAGCATTTCCTTAAGTTGAAGTATTCATTCAGTATATTCATTTACTATAATTGAGAAAAGCCAAATGACTTAGGCAAATTCATTTCTATATTGCCACAGCAGTGTACTGTGAACTAAATGACACCTGGCAGTTCTTTCCTCAGATACTAACTCAATTAGAAGGCAGAACAAGGATACCTACCCATTCAGGGAAGGAAAGGTCACTTAGCCTCTGTAGCTGTCTTAGGTCTCTTATCATCACAGTAACAAACTGAAGACTAAAAACCACACGATCACCTCAATAGATGCAGAAAAAGCTTTTGAAAAAATTCAATATCCATTCATGGTAAAAACTCTCCAGAAAGTGGGCATAGAGGGAACATACCTCAACATAATAAAGGCCATATATGACAAGCCCATAGCTAACATACTCAATGGTGAAAAGCTGAAAGCATTTCCCCTAAGATCAGGAACAAGACAAGGATGCCCACTCTCACCACTTTTATTGAACAGAGTTTTGGAAGTCCTAGCCACAGCAATCAGACAAGAACAAATAAATAAAAGGACTCCAAAATGGAAAGGAAAAAGTAAAACTGTCACTGTTTGCAGATGGCATGATACATAGAAAATCTGAAAGACACCATCAAAAACCTATTCGAGCTCAAACATGAACTTGGTAAATTTGCAGGATACAATAGATTTCTATATATAAATTTTGTATTTCTATACACTCACAGTGAACTATCAGAAAGAGAAATTAAGGAAACAATCCCATTTACAATCGCACAAAAATGAATAAAATACATAAGAATAAACCTGCCTAAGGAGGTAAAAGACCTGTACCCAGGAAACTATATGACACTCAGAAAAGAAATGAAAGATGACACAAACAGCTGGAAAGATATACCACGGTCACGGATTGGAAGAATTAATATTGTTAAAATGACCATCATACCCAAGGAAATCTACGGATTCAATGCAGTCTGTATCAACATATCAAGGGCATTTTCCACAGACCTAGAACAAATAATTTTAAAGTTTGTATGGAAACACAAAAGATGCTGAATAGCTAAAACAGTCTTGAGAAAGAAGAACACAACTGGAGGAATCATGCTCCCTGGCTTCAGACTGTGCTACAAACCTACAGTAGTCAAAACAGTATGGCACCGGCACAAAAACATCCATCACTGGAACAGAATAGAGAGCCCAGAAAGAAACCCATGCACTTATGGTCAATGAATCTATGACAAAGGAGGCAAGAATATGCAATGGAGAAAAGTCTGGGCTTCCTTAGGGATGGTTTCATCAATTAATTTGTTTTCTTAAATGGACCATACTTTTCCATGTCTTTGTATACCTTGTGAGTTTTTTGGTTGAACATTTGGCTTTCAAATATTATAATGTGGTGTCTATGGAAATCAGATTCTCCCACTTTCCCAGGGTTTTCTGGGCTTTTGATTGTTGAAGGCTGTAGTAGTCTGTTTGTTTAGGGACCTTTCCAAACTAGCTTTGCAATGACTGTAATGACTTTGACTTTCCAAAATAGCTTTGCAATGACTCCTTATCGTACGTAGGCACTGAAGTCTCTGTTCCTTTAGTTCATGTTTAGCTAATGTTTTGACAGAGATGTCCTTGAATTCCTGCACCTAAGACAAACAAAAACAAATATACACAAGCACATCCACATGCACACTCAAAACCACACACCTCTCCCCATTGTGCAGATTGCTGGATCACTCCTTCAACATTTAGCTGACCTGCACTGAGTTCAGGGCTCAGCCCATGGTGAAAGCTTAGAGACTCCTCTGGTGTTTTCAGAACACGCATCTTATCTTGAGTATGCATGCGGCTTTCCTAATTTCTCTGGACACATGTGTACTTTTTGTATGTTCTAAGTTCCCAAAGAATCTCCCCCAACTTTTGCTCCTGCATCTTATGTGGTCTATTGTATTTCAATGCACAGTCTTCTGCCCCAGCCACCTGTGCTTTGTTAGTTCACCTTGCACTTTTTTTCAGCAATGACCGCTGCTTTTCCAGACTGTGTTCCAGGTTAGCTAAGACAGAGATAAGCATCTTGTGTCAGTCCTTCAGGTAGCTCCCAGACAGGTTAGAACAGATACACATAATAATCTGAGAGTACGGTCTCTTCTGCTCCCTCCTGAAGCAGGACTGAGGGTCCCATACTACGAATGGTCTGCCGCTACTTTAAGACTATCACTGCATTAAGACTCCAGCACTTTAAGACCATCTCTACACTAACAGTGGATGGGGCAAGGGCAAGTAAAAATGCCACAAAGCTTTCCTGCCATTTTCCAATTGCCTCTTCCCTGGTTCAGTATGTGTGTGGTTGCTGTAAATCTTTGGCTGATTTCAGGACTAAGAGAAACTCAAGGAACCCCACAACAAGAAACAGTATAATCAAACTCTCAGATGCCAAAAGACAGAGAAAGAATCTTTTCTCCCAAAGGAGAAAGAAAAAACAAATTTGTTACAAAGCAGGGATCCTCAAAAAGATTCATAGCTAATTTTCTATCTGAAACCACGGAAGCAAGAGGCCAGACATATGTAAAGTGCTGAAAGAAAGAAACTGTCCACCAAGAATTCTATATTTGGCCAAAATGGTTTCAAAACTTAGGGAGAAATTAACACATTCCCAGATGAACAAAGGCTGAGGGCGTTTGTTTTACAACTTCCTAACACTGCCCTATGACAAATGCTAAATTGAACCTTCAGGTTGAAATGAAAGGACACTAGACAGCAACTCGAAGCTGTATAAAGAGATAGAAATCTCCAGTAAAGATAAATACATGGGCAGATACTAAAGCCAGTATTGCGCTACTGGCTTGTAACCCTACTTTTTATTTCTTACATGATTGAAAAAACAAATGCATAAAATAATTATAAGTCCATGTTATTGGGCTCACAAAGTATAAAGGTGTAATTTGTGACAACAATAATGTAAAGAGGAGGAATGGAACTGTAGAGGAACAGAGTTTCTGTGTGCTATTGAAGTTGGTTTCAATTCAAATGATATTGGTTGAACTTTAGAAGGGTAAATGTAATCTTCTTGATAACCACAAAGAAAATATCAATAGACTATACGCAAAAAGAAATGAAAAAGGGATCAAGAGTTCACTACAAGAAAATCGGCAAACCACAGAAGAAGTCAGTAATGGAGTAAATAAGCGGCAAAAAATGCATAAGACATACAGAAAACAACCAGGAAACAGACAGAATTAAGTTCTTCCTCATCAGTAATTTTTGAAAAAGTAAGTGGATTAAGCTCTCCAATAAACATATACATATTGGCCAATGGACTTTAAAAACAACCATAATCCAAGTATATGCTGTCCACAAAAAACTCACTTGATTACAAGAGACACAAGTTGGTTGAAAGTTAAAGCACAGAATAAAATATCCCATGCAAATAGTAACAAAAAGAAAGAAAGAGAGAGAGAGAAAAAGAAAGGAAGGAAGGAAGGAAGGAAGGAAGATAGTTCTGGGATGGCTACGTTAATATCACACAAAATAAACTTTAAATCAAAAACTATCACAAGAGGAAAAGGAGGCCACTATAGGTTGATAACAAGTTCAATCTATCAAGAAGATGTAACAACTATAAACATATATGTACCAAACATCCCCCAAATATGTGAAGCAGACATTGACAGAATTGAAGGAAGAAATAGATAGTTCTAAAATAATAGTTGGAGATCAATACCTTGCTTTCAATAATGGATAACACATCTAGACAGAAGATCAGTAGAGAGGTAGGGGGACTGAATAACACATTTAACCAACTAAACCTAACAGCCATATATAGATCACTCCACTCAACAACAGCAGAATACACATTTTTCTCAAGTACACATGGAACATTCTCCAGGAAAGACCATATGTTACGCCACAATACAAGTACCAATACATTTTTAAGAAACTGGAATCATACAAAGTATCTTCTTTAACCACAGTGAAAGGAAGGTAGAAATCAATAACAGAACCATTGGTAGCCATTTCCCATCATGCCTGCCACACATGATATAAAGCAATGAAGGGAAAAACATAATTGACCATCTAGAAAAGTGGGAAAGAGGACATATCATTGACACAGAGTGTGTGCTGTTTCCCGTTGTCAGGGATAGAAATAAATTAGCATCAATTATTCATTAGTGTGTTAATTTCTTGGTCAATCATTGGGCAGCCAGTGTTTCTGCCTGATGGGAAGATTTCCTATACTCAGTGTTGAGTGCAGACAACCTTGAAAGGGACATTTAAAAGGATTATACTGTGATGGGCTTAGCAGTACCCTTCCTCCTATGCCAGTATTTAGGCTGGGGTATTTCCATGCAGTGTGT